>NW_028281966.1:37500-46999 GCF_059751285.1 Brachycentrus maculatus
GGAAAATAAAGGAGGTTTATACTATAATACTCCATTTTTATCTTGATGAGTGTTATTTCCAAAATTTCCTCGGAAATTGCTCCAAGATCAACAAACGGATAATTCCTTGTTATGAGATACTATACATCCCATTAATTCCCCAAAGATAAAATATTAAATCAACATTCTCGGAACACAACAAACTTGAAGGAAGGTTGATAGACATTTACTGAAACAGATAGATTCACCGATAATTAAGTGAGAACGAGATATCAAAAATATAATTATTATACTATTGTAGAAAAACAAATCATATAATATACCACAATATACTTCATTTTTATGGTATATACCTTTTTCTGAACATATCCATTCAGGACAATGTTTCTTGTTTTATTTAGTGATGAATATCAAAATTTAAAGATTTTATTTTTGTCTATAATGTTTTTTGCACATACGAGTTTGTCCGTTGTGGTACATGTCATGGCAGAGTACATATCTTTCCCTGGATATGACAAGATTCTTGTCGAAATCAGTTAGAGAAAAGTATCAAAAATAAATGCGATTTAAAACGAAGTTCTTTTTGTACATTTTCATATTTACGACCTTTTGAGTGTGTTCAAATACTTTTTCACAAATCTGGATTATCTAGAATTAGAAAATATGATGGATAGTTGAATTTGAATTTTACCGCCTCCGAGAGAATCTCCAACGATTCTATAATTTTTTTTCTATACAACCGCCATCCATATTATTGTTTCATTAATTGATTAAATTAAAAATACATATTATTGTTCTCAAATTACTAACAAACCCCATCTTAATATCAAAAATAGCGTGATAATATTTGATATACATGTTTTTGAAATCTCAAGACTATTTTAAAATACTCCTCACTGGACCAAGTTTTTATTTAAATCTCAGTATTGACTTAAGATTTGACCCATATCACCCCAAATTTAACTGAAAATTGAAACTTTTACTTAAGATGTAGCAATAATATATTTTTATGTGCGATGGACAGTTTTATTTTTCCATTATTGTTTTTATAAGCACGTATTTGAAAAAACTTTTAATTTCAAACTAATACAACACCGTAAAAATAACAGCAGTAAAATTAAATGACATGTCTTAATTACAATATTACTATTATAAGGTGCTGCAAAGTGATATTCGGCAAACTAATTTATTATTTGGAGGTTTCCCGTATATTATTATTATCACCACTCGAGACAACGTCTAACATCATGAAAATTTCATCCCTTAACGTCATTCAGTAGTAGGGTGCATATTATTTACTTTATATTTTGCATAAACCTCCTTAAACTTCCTCAATTAAACTTTGTTTCGGCTTAAATATTTTTAAATTTATCAAAGAATTAAAATTTTAAATTGCTTGTACTAATTCCTGTTTACGTAAAGGATGTACTTTATAAATAACATTGTTGAAAACTAAATTTAAAAAATAGGGATAGACTTTTTTAATGTTTTTCTACACTTGCAATAAATAGTTTTATATAAATCTAATATCGGTATCAACACTCCAAGTTGTTCGTCTCGGAACCGGTAGACTTAGTAATGTTAGGTATATCTCGGTGAGTATATATTAACTTTATTTTTTTGACATCTCAACATAGATGAAGAAGAATATGGATGTCTGGGCATTTACGAGGATTACAACCGTCATAGACTGGTTAAAGTGATCACTTTATACACGTGTAACATTCACCAATTCTACCAATGACTGACAACCGCACTACTCAAATTATTGGATGTTTATACTTGAATCACTAGAATTTTCACTAAAAACATCTATTGGTGAGATGAAGAAGCTTTTATTGAGCAGAAACTATTTTTTTTGTATGTGAGGTCCGAATCCTGGACTAAAATCACATACATGACAAATGCCAGAAAGTATCCATTTCATTTTATTATTTTAGCTTATAATTTGATCAGATTATTATAAACAACATTTTGAGTGTGTCCAAATACTTTTTTACAAATCTTAGATATCTCCAATTATAGGAGTTATATGTCATATTATTTTTTAAACAAGGATCTTAACAAAGATGAAGAAGAATATGGAAGTCTGGGCATTTTATCCGTAAATCCGAGATGCTAAAAAGTAATATGAAAAATGACTCCTATAATTGGAGATTTTATTAAAATTAAACACTTGAATAAACTACTTTAATAAGTTGAAAACGACAGACGTTTTCATCTTCTGGTACAAATTAAATTAAATTAATTAAGTTTTAATTTGTACCAGAAGATTAAAACATCTGTCGTTTTCGAAACTAGTCGTAAATAAAAATAAAACTCATTAAAATGGTATATTCAAGTGTTTAATTTTACAACATTTTGAGTTTGTCCAAATACTTGTTCACAAAATCTGGATTATCTCCAATTTCAGGAGTTATTTTCATATTATTTTTTGACATCTCATCAAAGATGAAGAAGAATATGGAAGTCTGGGCATATGCCCAGACTTCCATATTCTTCTTCATCTTTGATGAGATGTCAAAAAATAATATGTGTTTAATTTTAATAAAATAATCATGTCATTCCACAAAGTTAATGCCGAATCAATAAATAATATAATTGGAGATAGTCCATATTTGTGAACATGTATTTGGACACTCAAAATGTTGTAAAAATATTATTTTTCTATTTAAAATACGTTTGGCTTACGTTATACTTGAATCGGGGTTACCACGTGGAACGGTGCCCCAGTATGACATAGGTATGAAGTTAAGATTATGTGGAGTAATTTATGTCCTCTAGCGAGGCGCAGCGCGGGACCATAGAAGATTTCTTTTCCCATTAGCATAAAACCCCTGGTAGATCCTATTTCTGCTATCCTGGCATCTTATATAAACTCGCCCTTCTATTTGTATGTACTATTGACGGTTGCATTATTTGCAAAACGAAATAACAACAACTTCTAATGGTTTATTAGTAAAGTTTTTCCAGATTCAACTATTTATTATTTAAATGTAAATACAAAATCTTAAAATTTTATCAAATTATCCCTAAAACTTTTACATGTAATTATATTATGAAACAATACTTAAATTTGTTCAATTTAAATTCATTTTGTCAGAAAAAGTTGTATTAAATCATGATTTTCAACTCCTGCCTTGTTGTGTATATAATAAAGTATTTTGTCTATCCTCACACCAGTCTGATGATGTCGGTTACGATGAAACCCGGTTGCTGGTCAAATAAAATTCATGTGGAAAAAACTTCAGAGTTGTTATTTTGTTCTATAAAATTAAAAAAAAAAACATCTGTAGTTCTGAAAACTATTATAGTTTGCATTAATAAACGCCAAAACTCAGAAAATTAAAACTCACATGATTAAGTATGAAAAGTGATGTTATACAAGTGTTTTATTTTTTTAGTCAAAATAAATATATCACTAATAGAAATTATCAAAAAATCGTTTGTAATAACGTCATTAATTGATTCGGCAGTCACTTTGTAGTAAAATCTATCCATTTGTAATTAAGTTTTCCTCTATTGAGTCACGTGTTTCAATCATTTTCAAACACTAAATTTCGGACGGCAAAATTTCAAACCTTTTTTCACTGTGACCAACGCTGAAAAAATCATTCCAATTTTTTTCCTAATAAGAGTAGCCGAAACATTATAAAAATCTAATATTTATTATGATGATAATTCATTTTATTATTAGATTAAAACCAATATTTTTAGCTTTTCCACTTTTTTATTTGACCAGCGACCGGGTTTCGTCGTTACCGACATCATCAGACTGGTGAGAGGCTATACAAATTGTTATGTTATATATAAAAGAAGGCAGGAGTTGATAACCATGATTTGATATTATTTTTTTAATTTTTTTATTTTTATTTTTATTTTTATTTTTTTAATTTTTTTTTTTAAATTATATCAAATCATGGTTATCAACTCCTGCCTTCTTTTATATATAACATAACAATTTGTATAGCCTCTCACCAGTCTGATGATGTCGGTAACGACGAAACCCGGTCGCTGGTCAAATAAAAAAGTGGAAAAGCTAAAAATATTGGTTTTAATCTAATAATAAATTAAAAATGCAATTCCATCACGAAGTGTCAGTGGATAATATAAATCTATTAAAAAGATGATAATTCATTCTCAAAAATATGATATGATATTTAATGTAGTTGTAAGTGTGTGAATAGTGCGCTATAGTAGTGACGTGTAGTATTGTTTGCATGCTGGTGTACTCATTGTCCTAACAAAAAGAGCGTTACCTACGTCTGAAAACTGGTAGACTGAAGTTTTCGTGAGTGATTATATACTAACATTACTTATATTTTTGTAGAAAAAAGTTTAAAAATAATAATCATTACTCAGCGCAAATTAAATGTCATATATATTCAAAATATTTATAATATCGTTTAATTAAATTAAAGTTTAAAATAACCAGAATGAAAATGAACGTATCAATGATTATTTCATATCATTTTGTTTTTAAACCGTTTCCGTGTCTTCATAGGTGCCTCGGAAGTGAATTTCTTTTATGAAAATCTCAAATAATACCAATAATTCGACTTCCCAAATGATTTGGTCAATCCAATACCGCCTATAATGGCAGGGGTAACCGTGATCAATGTTTGGAATTTTCGTCCTTTCGTACAACAGCCGTCGACCGCAATGTAGGATCAAGTTGCGAAGTTATAATAGGAAATATTCGAGGAGGAGGGAAACTTTTACGGTGGTTATAACACGCATTTATCTAAGAGTATACATACGTATGAACTGACATCATTCTAGTCGATTCATACAGCTGCTGTGCATTGTGAATTGGGTGAATTACAACGAATGAGGGATGTTTAGAATTCAACGTGTTGCATAGTAAAGCCTATTGAGATGAGGGTATTATATGATAATGCATGAATGAATACCTAGATCTTTGCACTCGTTAAAAGATTGCTAAAGTCGTTAATATTTACTCAATGGACACTATTTACTGATTTTTTATT
Source organism: Brachycentrus maculatus (assembly GCF_059751285.1). Lineage (NCBI taxonomy): Eukaryota > Metazoa > Arthropoda > Insecta > Trichoptera > Brachycentridae > Brachycentrus > Brachycentrus maculatus. Next base: position 42,471 of record NW_028281966.1, read on the forward strand.
TATTGATTTGGCGTTTAATTTGTAGAACTCCATTTTAATTTATGTATTAATTTTAAATCAAACACAGATTTTTTGATTCTACTAAGTTGTATTTTATTAACAAAAACACATAAAAAATTACATGTTTTTGTTAATAAAGTTTTTGTTAATAAAGTAATACTAAGTTGTATTTTATTAACAAAAACACATAAAAAAATAACGCGTTATTGATAAACTAATAATTACATCTACATATATAAATTCTTAAAATAATATTACCAACAATTGTATTAAGCTTTAAAATATTAATTCTCTAAAATATGGCCATGTCAATAAATTCTTCCTTTCCCAGAAAATAAATATAAGGGTACATACCTACATCCCCCATTAGCTACTGTTGTCTCCCATAAATTATTGCTGCACGTGTTAAAACTGTCACGTAGAATTGTATAGCTACATAAGGACCGTAGTCCATTTGATCTTCACATTCGTTTGATAATGCCCTAACAAGGCGAAACAATTGTCACAATATAATTTTTTATGTGCTTTTCTTAATAAAATACAACTTAGTAGACTCAAAAAATCTGTGTTTGATTTAAAATTAATACATAAACTATTTATTGATTTTAATTGTAAATATATTTTAAAGTTAAATTCTCCAATAACCGTAAATAATAATAAAAACGAAATGTGCTTAGAAAATATTATTTTTTGACATCTCAACATGAATGAAGAAGAATATGGAAGTCTGCGAATTAACGGTAAATGCCCAGACTTTCATATTCTTTTTCATCTATGTGGAGATGTCAACAAATATATGAAAAATAACTCCTTTAACTGGAGATAATCTAGATTTGTGAACAAGTATTTATACACACTCAAAATGTTGATTAATAAATGTGACGTGCCCTTGAAATTCCACTCTCAATTCTCTTCCAAATATCGATTGTCAAATAGCCGCCTAAGAAGTTTCACTTCAAAAATGTTTTTTGTGGTTACACGTGTAAAAGTAGAACACGTTTTTGACCTTTGTCGTTTCATTAGTAGAGCCACACACTGAGAACTATCAATACCTACCCATTGCCACCCTATATCTCTATTCAGATGCCTCCTAAAGCGTAACTTCTTTGTCGCGTTTAATGGCTTTTTGTAACTTATTTCAAGGCCACCCGTATAAAATAAACAATAACAACTTTAGTTATAACTTCTACAAATGTGTTTCTTTCAGCAAAATTTCTTCCACAACTTGAAACCATTTTGTTCATCACGGAAAACTTTACATTTGAAATAAGATTTTTTTGTTCGACACACTATTGTGAACATAATAAAAGAGTTTTGCTCCCTCAGATACATTTGAGGGGTAACACTATCCTGGTGCTCAAGAAAATAGGAGAAAATATTTTAAAAACATTGAGAGGCAGCAAACAACATTTTTTTTAAATATTTTACGCGTTCATATATGAGTTTTATTAATATTCTGAAGAATAAAAAAAATGGTAGAGATATTAGCCATCAAGCAAAACGATAATTTCTCTTTAAAGCATTGTTTGAAATAAAATGAAATAAAATAATTTTTCGGATTTTCAGCGCGTAATGCTTATCACAAATTATGTCCCAAAACTTCAAAAGGGAAAATAAAACTTGATTCTTTTTTCAAAGCAGGATTACCGAAAGCAAGCGCTTGCATATCAAACCCCCTTGTAGTACCCCTTATAGTCTTACAGTAGTACAACAGCATCAAAAAGTGTACTTTATTACATAATAAAACAATATGTGTTTCTTTTTCTACCGATTTTGTATTGTATAAATACTGTATAGAATCCAAAAGATCATCATGTATATGGAAATACTTACAAGTATCTTACCCCTTGTGGTCTTCGTATAACAGCATCAATAGGTGTACTTATTACACAATATACCAGTTTGCGTGTCTTGTATTGAATTTTACAATGCCTGTATCTGATGTTCGCATGTTCAGAAAGTTCACGCGCTCAATCGTTAACAATACAAACAGTTCGTAACATCATTAAGAAACTTCATCGCGTTTGTTACTCGCGATGTGAGCACAATGTGTGTATTCAATTAACATCCATCCCTTCATTCCGGGGTAGGACCAAGCAAAAAGGGAGGGGTCGTGGAGGGATGCTGAAAAAATCATCAAACGCCGAATGTTTCTGGTAAGTACCTACCTACTTTCTCTCTTGATACCTATTTAAACACGGTGAAACTTTCGGTGTTTTTGATCCAACCGCTGAAATGAGTTGGTTCAACGTTTTTTGTTCCCATTTTAATTACATGTACTAAACGATGAAGATTGATAAGAACAAATATTTTTTGTTGAAGAGTTATATGTAAACGTTTATTATTTTTGATGAAAATCATAAATAATAAACGTTTACATATAACTCTCATATATAATCATAAAAATGATGGTAAAACTACATAGTACGTAAAAGGAAATATTATGTCATTTAGATTTCAGGAAATTGTTTTATTTTTGAAGATAGATTTTTCTTACTATGCAATCGTAATGAAATATAATACTTAAAAACGATAATAAAACTAGAATATAGAATATTGTGTAATTTCTAGTTATCTCATTTTCTTAATTTAAAGATAAATATTTGAGATCTTACTATGCTGTCATAATAAAATGGCATACTGAAACTAATATTTAAATTAAAATGTTGTAATTTTTTTGTTTTTCGCAACTTGTTACTACTGTTTAACTATAATTTAAACACGACGAATTCGAGATTATGTGTATTATTTAGCTCAAATGTGGTCTAATACGAGTATTTAATTTAAATATTTAAAACAATTATTGTTAGTTTTATGAACTTATAATATAGCAATGTTTGATCAATAATTCACTTTTAGTTCTTCAATTAATATATTTTAAACTTTAAAATGTTTCGCTTCTGAAATAATTATAAACATGTTTTTTTTTTAATTTTACAGTTCAATTTATTTAAGACAAATCAATTAGTACGTTTATACTTAGGTACCTACTTATTTTAAGACATAATAAATGAATTATATTTTTCTACAAATTGAGTGGTTTTACATACCCTTTAATGTCGTAAGGTATATATATATATATATATATATATATATATATATATATATATATATATATATATATATATATATATATATATATATATATATATATATATATATATATATATATATATATATATATATATATATATATATATATATATATATATATATATATATATATATATATATATATATATATATATATATATATATATATATATATATATATATAATAGTGTTGTATACTATATTTGTTATAATGGTAGATTCACGACACCGGTAAAATATTCCCCGTACATTAAATTTTTCAATAAATTCAAAAATATGCTTGCGAGTGCAATAAAATTGGCAAAAGACGTGACTTTAACAGAGACGGCAGCTTGAATAAATAGGAAAAAATAAAAAATGCATGAGGTATTCCAATACATACGTATGGTACTTGAACGTTTCTTGATGTGTGATGCAGTTATTCATAAAATATGTCTAATTCATAAGTTAACTTAAATATGTAAAATAATGTTGTTGTTTACATTACTAAACAACTTTTTAAAGTATGGAGAGTATAAAAGAAATTAATTATGTAGAGATCGTTTTTATCTCAAGAGGGGAAATGAAGCATATTGAGATGGAAATAAGGAAATATGGGCAGTTACAGGGCAAATAATAAAGTGACTACTTTAATCAGCCAACGATGGGTCTATAGGCTTGTAGATACCAAGACTTCCAAATTCACAACTCAAAAGTCTTTATCATCAAGAATATGAAAAATAAACTTATAAATGAAGGAAATACAACATTCGTTATAAAAATTCACTCAAAATTTTGAGAGAGAAAATGCATTTGAAATCGAAAATATAATTTATATTTAAAGCACTAACTTTGTGATTTTCCATTTGATTGAAATGTAACTTTGTTTTAAAATCAGTATAAAGTTACATTTTAATTATAAAATCGAAAAGTTAGTATTTTTTATTAATTTTTGGTAAGTAATTTATTTATCTTTGTGTATAATCTTAAAGTTTATAATGCAAGCGTCTACGGTTCATACGGCAAATACAACGAAAAAATAAACATATATGTATATATGTATATGCCAACAATTTACTAAAAGTAAAGTGATAGATAGAAAAGACAAATACACATAAACAAATTTAAAATTGCTGATGAAAAAATTGTCAAATACTTGATAGTAGTTAAGTCAGGAGTTGGAATAATCGGCGGATATGAAAATTAATGTGGAAGCGGTGAAGAATATTTGCAATGACAGAGTGGTATGGCATAATAATCTCTCTGCCTACCCCTGTGGGGAAACGGTGAGATGTTTAGTTATTTTTTATTTAAAAATAAAATCAGTAGAAGGCAGCAAGTCGAGGCAGCAGGCCTGAATAATCTAATAACGTGAGATTTTTCACAATACACTTTATTTAAAAAATATTATAATATTTATTTTGACAAAGAATGAGACAGCTTCATAGATATACGAC
>NW_028281967.1:0-26300 GCF_059751285.1 Brachycentrus maculatus
TTTTAATGTATTCATTTCATCGAGTAAATTCTTTAACTTTCAAGATGATTTTTGTGACTGCTTCAGAAAATAATTAACTTTGTTGGGCACTCCTATTTCTTCCTCATTTTTATCATCGAAGTGTTTGGGGATTTGGCATCGCTTTTATTCACTTAGCTTTTTTTATATTTGATACAAAATATTCTTTGGCTTTCGCCTTCCATTTTCTATTGTTTTGCCCGCTCTATACATTGAGACCATTCATCTAGTGCGCTCTTTTTCTTTCGGATCTTAATCAGTTGAGATTTCATGTGTCTGAGCCTCTCCGAAAAGGTGGAGATTTCTCTTTGATTACAGCCATAATTTATTTTTATGAGAACAATCAAAAATATGAAACCTTTAGCTATTGGTGAGATAGCTGTGGAGACAATAATCTATTAAATAGTTTTCCCTCGCTGAAAGTGAGCCGATCAGGGCGTGCATTTGTGGATGCAGATAAGTTCCATTTAGTATTAAATGTTTTGTTTGTGGGCAAGTATTTATGGTACTCGTGATAAAATGTTCGAGGACTCGCTTTCACCTATTGGCTAATATTCCCTTTGCTTTTATTTGTGAAGTTGGTCTCATGAGTATCATTCTGAAGGCTGGGCTTTTTCCAGGAAAACTTCCGAAATCCATCCGATGCGAATTGGAGTTAAGGATGTTTTCTCGGCAAGTATAAGCTTTTTATTTGCCTTGAGGGTATTGTTGATCTCGAAGTTCTGTGCGCGCAACGCGTTTTGGAATTGTTTATTTACTGAACCAAGCAAATTTTGGCATCCTTCTAGGCCTGAATCATTCTAGTCCAAGCAACCCGGCAATAAACTATGTAAAATTGGATATATGAGGAATTAAGTTATAAACAGCATATGTTATTTGCAATAATTCATACATATGTCACGAAGCATTCCATTCAACATACTTATCGAACTATAAGCCTGGTATGAAATGCTTGGACGCAATAGTCTTTATTTATCACAACATTTTATATGATATCTCTTATAAGGAGGAAATATCGACTGATTTAACTTTTTATATATCGTAGGCAGCCGAATGTCTCTTAGCCACGAACTCCCAATTTATGCAGCGAGTACAAAATTTCATTTAAGTTAGAAAAATGCATATTGCATGCCATTTAAACAAACACCGTAACAATCTTAGTTGCCGAAACAGGCTCTGGGAAGACCACCCAACTTCCGAAATACCTCATCGAGGCGGGCTACTGTTTAGGCAATAAAAAAATATTAATATCTGTGCCCAGAAGAATCGCCGCAGTTTCAATATCGAAAAGGGTGTCATAGGAGCTTATGGTATATAATCACGAAATTGCACATCAAGTGAGGTTCAACAGCACCGTTAACGACAAAACAAGGGTCATATTTATGACAGATGGGATGCTGGTGCAGGAGTTATATAGGGACTGCATGTTGCAAAAATATTCAATTATTATTTTAGACGACGTACATTAAAAATCCTTGAACTTGGAAATTCTATTCGGTTTTATTAAGAAGATCCTCTACAAGAGAGACGATTTAAAATTAGTGGTGACCTCTGCCACAATCGAAACAAAGAAAATTGAAAACTTCTTCAGAAAGAGCTCGGGCTATCGCTCGGAGAAGAGAATAACTGTGCAAACAATCAGCATCCCTGGGAGAACACATAATATAAAGATCCACTACTTGAAGTAAAACACACCCAATTACTTCCTTAAGGCCTTCCAGGCGATCATGTACATCACGCGAGAAACCTCTGCGGGCACCATCTTGGTTTTTTTGACTTCTGTAGAAGAAATTTAAGGAATGGAGTATCTCCTCAACAGTTACTCCCAGTAAAATCATCAAAAGCTGATAGTTATTCCGATGCACTCCAAAGTATCACTCGAAAAGCAGAGCTAGGCATTTGATTTTTCACATACGAGGAAGATTATTCTCGCAACAAATGTCGCTGAAAGCTCAATAACCATACCTGACATCCAGTTTGTTGTCGATTGCGGGCTCGTGAAGATTAAAGTGTATGACCAGCAGAAGAATGTTTAAAAAATGGTGACTGTTGAGTGCGGCAAAAGCGCAGCCATTCAAAGAGCTGGCAGGGCGGGTCGAGTAACAGAGGGCTCGTGTTATAGAATATATACTGAAGGAGCGTACGAACGAATGGATGATAATGTGCTTGCGTAAGTCCAGCGAGTTGAGTTGAATGCCTTTATAATGAAGCTGATGGGATTAGGAATTACTGACCTCTTGAATTTTGAAATGATAGACAGGCCTCCTGAAAATAATTTCGCAAGGGCCTTTGAAATCTTGTACGCATATTAATTGATTGGAGAGGATTTCAAATTGACCGCAAAGGGGGAAAAAGCGTGTGAGCTATTTTTAGACATTAGATCGGCATCGATGCTGATAAACTCATTCGATAGTCGCTTTGGCTGCTCTAAGTAAATTCTGATGCTCGTAAGCATGCTTTAAGCCCATCAAGAGCTGTTCACAAATAACAGTTTGGCTCTGCTGAAGGCAAAGAAACGTATCGGGTGCAAATAGGGGGATTTTTTGACTCTGATCAACATATTTATACGATATGCGCGCTCCAAGCTCACAGAGAGGAAGAAAATATGCAAGGAACTCAAGCTTAGATACAACACGATGGAGCACGTTCTATAAATTCATGACAGCCTCCTCAGCACAATCAAGAACTTTAAAAGATTCAAGAATAGCGAGCAATAATTGGAATATAAGTATGGGGTAGAGGAGGGCAAGGCCCAAAAATAGATAGTTTCATTTGATATAAAATCTTCGAGTGACGAATATGAGGCAATTCTGCGCTGTATTCTCACCGGCTACTTCACAAATGTCGCTCAATCGCAATCAGATGGCACTTATTTTAACATCCGATCTAAGTAAAAACTACAGATTCATCCAACGTCCTTGATCTCCGTCTAGTACCCGAAGTGGATTGTGTACTACTAAGTTATTCAGACTGCACATGGCTATTATGTGCATAATGCCAGCAAAATCGCTGATGAGTGGATATTCGAGCTGGTTGGGCATTATTACGCAGATTGCAGAAAGTAAATACAAGAAGCCAAGTACATGAAGAATATCAACATGGAGGAACAGGAGGCAGTCATTCAAATGAGAGAGCAATTCTACGCCAATAAAAAGAGTGATGAAAGTGAACACGAAAGCAAGCTCGTCCAAATTGGAGGGATAAAGATGAAGCCCGAACTCTTTAACACCAGCGTGCTGGGCCTGAAAACCACAAAGATCGAAAAGTAGGGCAAGAACAATACGAAGAGTATGAAAAACAAGAATAAACTCTCCTTCCAGGAGGATTTCGATATTTGATTTGCTACAAACAATTCCACTGCCAATGAAAAGCACAGTTGTTTTATATGAAATGAGTGAGCCTATAATATTATAAATAATGAAGGCGCTGTTTGTGATAGGGCCGAGTGGGTCTGGCAAAACAACTCTCTCTGGGCACATCGCGTCGCTATACAAAAAGATATTCTCAGAGGAAGCAGTCACGTTGATTAATCTCGACCCAGCCAACATGAATGCGCTGCCCCAAACCGACATTGACATCAATTAGCTGATCACAATCGACGATATCATGGAAGAGTATGAGCTGGGGCCGAACGGGTCCATCATTTACTCCATTGAGTTCTTATACGAAAACCTTCCCTGGCTTATGAACAAACTAACCGAAAGAGTGACTGTAAAAGGGCGCACCAAATAGTTAGAGCAGACGGAGATTGAACATTTATTCATCTTCGATTTACCCGGCCAGATTGAACTGTACATTCACACGAATTCTCTTCGAAAGATCATTTAAGGCATTCTCAAGCATTTTAAAGCAGTGGGATGCATATTCTAGCTTTTTGACTGCACTTACATCCAGAATCTCACGGACTTTGTCTCTATCTGCATGATGTCTCTGACGACCATGATTAACATTGAAATGCCCCATATAAACCTCCTCAGCAAGATAGATCTGCTCAAAGAAACACACAACAAGATTAACAGAGGACTCATCAACGAGTACTTTAATGTGAGTAGCATGGCAGAAATTGTCGAGGAACTTTCCCATACCATCACATAAAAATAGAAAAGGCTCCCTAAGGACTTATAACATGAAGCATAGTCGCCTTGTGTCAGTCCTACTTTGGAGTATCTTAACAGTATTGCTCAAGTGATAGATACTTATGGACAAGTGTCCTTTATGCCCTGTTCACTCTACAAGCCCGACCTTATTACCAATTTGCTTTACGAAGCCTAAAAGATATTCGGCACGATCAACAAGAGTCTGTGCAACCCCCTCTTCTACTAAATTGTGAAGGACTATGATATGTTCGCCCAAGAAAGAGCTATCACTGCGTTAGAGGAATAGTTGAATGAAGAGTAGGTTGAAAAATAAAAATAAAAGCAGGAGCATTTATAGCGGATGGCCAAGGACTATGCATAAAAGCAATGAAATGTTTGTAATATTTGATGAACATATTATCCGCAATGTTTATGCATGTATTATGTGAATTGTGTGTGAATTATGTGTGAATTTGGGTGAATTGTGTGTATGTAATTGACAGTAAATACATGAATCATAGTGCATCAATCAAGCGATCATCTTTGCGTGATTTATTTTGATCCGAATCTTATATGATCTCTCCCTTTTGGCTTCCTCTCTGATGTCTTTAATTATCTACTGTTTCAGCAACCAATTCTCATCCACACCTTGATTCCTTCTGCGAATTGAGTGCTCCGAACTAAAAGGAGTGGTTAAAAAGTATTCTTATTAAACTGAGCCACCAATGCTTAAACTGTTCCTCTGTGTTTCCGAACTTGAATTTTTATTTTTACTGAATGCTTCACCCAATGCCATGAATGCCCTGTTCAAGGAGTTTTATTTCTGGGAATTGTTAATTTTATGGTAAAGATTTTAGATGGTTTCTTCGGGTGGGTAGGCATTTTTTTATGAAGGTTTCTCGCTTGCCTCTAGCAAATTAATATAATATTTGAGAGGACCATGAGCCAATAACCGAACTCCCTGCATTTTGGGCATCGCAGCATCCAGCTCACTTTGCTCGTATTGCGATAGAAACTATTTGATCTTTTTAGTCTTCAGCAGATCCCATGCATTTCTGAGGATAATCTTTTATTTCAACAACTCATCTTCATTGTTGGCATTTTGTTTACTGTGCTCTCTTCTGCATTCAGTCTTTACCGTATTCTGTCTTTTTTTGGGACTGATCGCCTGCTGATGATTGTTGTATTGCCCGGCTTAAGCCTTCGAGGAGATTCGAAACTTGAGGGGCTGGACCTTGTTGTTGATGTGCTGAGTGATCCTATCCTTGGATTGCTGGTCCAGTTTTTGGAAGTAGACGAGACTGCTTTTCATGAATAATTAATGAAGGGCCTGCACAAATGACCCATAATAGTATTAAGCTAGCATGATTTAATCTGCATGCAATTTATTATACATTGATACCTAATGGGTGTTGCATATAGGAAATAGTAACTATTGCAAATTCAAAAGACAATCATTAGTGCGAAACAGATAAAGTATAAGTACAGGGGATACATGAAGACGCCTTTACGCCCACCCTCGCCCATGTGCAAATACTGCTCAATGAATCGATAGGCGCTAAACGATGCCCACCCCGAAATTAGTAAAAGTATGATAATCCCATAGCCATTCTTCATCTGCAGCACAACTGAGAACAAAGCAGGGATCAGGAGAGGCAGCATTGAGTAGCCCAAAACACTCATCACATTGTACAAAGAGATCAGCTCGCCCTATACTCAGATAAAATGTACCTGGGACATCAAATTAAAGAGGAGGCAAATAAGAATGTTGCCAATCACGAATAAAGCGTATATATCTCCAAAATGGATCTTGCCTGCAGCCATGAGGAGGATACCCATACAAAATGCAACGAGCACAGGGCCCACGAGATCAGGAGTCTCAATATTTCTCTGAGTAGGATTCCCGAAAGTGATTATGCTAATGAGCTTTTATATAATCTGAGTGGGTTCGATGCCGATATCTTCGAGGAGAGGGGGCTCTTCATCATCATCCTGGTTAGCCGATTTTGAGTTATAGTAGGATGGGTAGGTTTTCGTCTTTGTATGGGATTGGTTGCCTTCGATCTACAATAGTATTGCAGCATCTTCGCTCAGCTATTCGAGTCCGATATTAGTTGCATAATCAGAATTTGTTTAAATTTGAGTCTGTAAGCCACTAATGTTTTGGAAGGGGGGTGAGTTCTGTTTTGTCACTTAGTTTTGAGGTTCGTGCTTGGCATCGAGATTAATATCGTAATCGTCTTAGATTAGTCCCCTTTAGGGGGAGTAGTTGAAAGGTTTGGGGATTAACTTGCTCTTCGGTGATAGAGACGCTAGTTTTTCAAGGTTAAATGATGATGATAATTTGAGCGGGTCATCCAGACTGATCAATTGGTCCTCATCGAAATCGCCGTCACTGAAAGGATTGCTCATAAACTAACAACTAACAATTATATCATAAACCATCATATACTATCGCACTCACTTGTATTTATATCAAATTAATATATGCATCAACTTCACAGCCTCAGGTAAATACCTGCAGGATTACAAGCAGGGCACCGAGACTGATGAGGAACAGAGTAATGGCCTTCCCTTCGCTGTCTGCCTTGATGATGGTTGATACTCGGTTTGATATGTTCATGCTCTTGCTGCTTTGGTTCGCACTCTTATAGTTATTGGGGGGCGTTTTGTACTCACTTGGGTTGCAGCTGAACAGGCTCTCAGTTGGACTGTCACTCAGAATGTCAGTGTCATTGCTGCTGTAGATGATTGCTGCGTCGCGACCGGGACCGGATAAGTTGCTGCTCAATGGGCTTTCTTTTTCTGGTTCTTTCTCTTGAACGTTGATCGAGGTTCTCTGGTGATGACTGTGACCACCCTTGCGAACATTGCCGAAACTATTCCTATTTTAATTGGCGTTGTTGGTGTTGCGAGTGGACAAGCGTAGCCATTCTATTGCCTTTGCATCAAGGATACTGTGATGAGTATTCCCCTCCATATCAAAGAAACGATCACTCTAATCTGAGTCGTTGGCGACGAACTCCTTCGCCATTTCAATCAGTGGCCTCTATTATTTGAGGGGTTGAATATGTGAAAAATTGTGGCTGATGCTACTCAGACGACTGACATTCACAGGAGGAGCGTGAACTTGCTCCTACTGCAGGGCATACTTATTTGAGGATGACTCTTTTTATTGTGCTGCAGAAGCTTTAAGATCGTGGTTGTGATTATGGGTGCTCTTCTTCATCGTGTCCTTCTTGCTTGGGGACTGTAAGCATACAGTGGGGCAGTCATTTTTTTTGAAGTTGACTCTGTGTATGGGTGATGGGCTGTTGTGGGTGAAGTTTATGGTGCGTGGCAAATAAGACTGCACTAATCGATTATCGTTCACATTCACCATTCGAAGGCATCGGCTGTTTTCGTTTATATTATTGTCCACTCGAACCTCGTGACCACGAGAAACAAAGTTATTCGATAATGAATTGACAGGGTAAGCGACAGGGGGATTTATAGGATAAGCAGCATTAGTATATTGGTAACTATGAGTAACATTGACATTCGGGGGATATACGTTTAAGACCTTTGGGGAAATAAACTGGGAATGAACCATTTGAGGATGCGTGTTTGTAAGTGCATTAGTAATTGGTTTGATAAACTGAGAATGCACTGTTGGACTGTTGTGCTGAGGGTTTGGCATCTGTGTTCTGGGCTGAGCGATCCCCCATTGCACCGGCTGAGGATGTATGGGTTGAAATAACTGAGGATTTTCCGTATGCTGATTGGAATTATTGGCTCGGCTGTTATGAGTTGTGTTTATGCGGGACTGCTCTTTGTCGCTGTTTTCAAAGCTACCATAGGACTTTTTCAATGACTGAGCTTCACTTAAGTTCCGAATACTCACTTTGCTCGAGCGCGCGATTTCTCCAATGTCAGCAGTACTCGCAAGGCCTTTGGAGGCCAATGAATGCACAGCATTCCTACTATTTGCCCTTTTACTTTATTGTCTTTAAATAGCCTCTTTATCGAATATTTTATGCTTCCTTGAGGCATTCGACTTCCTCGAGGCATCTGACCTCGCTCTTGATCCCTATCCGATGCGACTCGCACTTTCATGGTTATTGCATTGTTATGCCTATTATTCCCATTTATTCACTCTGGGGAAGTCAATATTGCTCGTTTGAGTAAATAATTGGGGTTGCCTCCCATAATTAGTATTCCTGTTATCCGTCTTGAACCTGGATGTCTCGTACTATACTGGTCGGTTTCTATTTTATAGCCTCTCCCTATCATTGCTTTAATATTGCATACTGTCTCGCAGACTCTCCTTATAATCGTAGTAGATTGTCGCCCCTTGTGGCTCACATGAATCGAGGCCTTCATACCGGGTTTCATGGCACGATTCGAATAAATCAGAAGGTGGCTGATAGAAATCGGGAGCTGACTCCATCAATTTGCCTTCGCTGATGCAGCCAAATGTAGGCGCATGAATCTGCTGAGTTTATGGTCCTTTCGAATGAGGATTTCTGGCCATTTATCTGGGATTATGATTAGAGTGAGCAGTTTTCATACAATTCTGTTGCAATGACGAAAGCGTATAATATATACTTTACGATTGTAATATCTAAAAGTGAAGACTATAAATCATATATTATTCTTCATTATGTTTTTATGAGCGAGGATTCAGTAACTATGTGGTGAAAATTTGAAGATAAGTGCATCGACAATAGTTATATTTCCATCAAATTAGTTTGATCATATTTTCCAGAGACTTTGGGTATGGGCACTCAAGTTTATGGATGAATCCTTTGGCTCCTCTGCCAGCTTTTTGTTCAAATTAGTGCGCACATAGTCATCCTTGCATTCTCGCTTTTTGCCCGTGCTTAAGTTTCCAAAAGTCTTCTGCCTGCTGACCTTTTTCACGCAATTTGGAGACTATTATTGTCTGCTTCTTATCAGTATCTTTCCGCTTTTTCGTAGTCTTTCGCTGATGTTGTCTGTTTCGACTCTTTACCTGGAAGCGGAGGTCTGAATAGGCGATTTGTTTCTGTCTGCTTTGAATGTGTTGCTGCTGAGCCTGCCCTATGCTCTTGCCGCAGGCTTCTGATCATCGTTAGGCGTTGTAGATTTACTTGCGATAAAGCCTGGCTTCTTTTGGTTGCTTTTGATGGGGCTGGCTTGAACATGGCCTGAGTATGAAGGTTCCTGCTGATTCAATTTGATGCTGCGATTCAATTTGATGTTGCTATTAGACCCACTCCGGTCTTACTCGGTTGAGTTGGAGAATAGCTCTCGAGGCAGAGTCAGTTTGTTGCGTTGAAACTGATGAACGAAGCTGGAGCTCTCGGAAGCGTTCTGAGGATTGTTGTTAGATGTCCCGTATTTTCCGGAATCGACACATTCCATTTAGCTACGCGCATTCTCTTAGGCAAGCCCGACCTCGCTGTTGGATAGGTTTTCTTTTTCATGGGACAGCCTCTCGAACATCCTCACATATTGATGCAGTTCGATCATTTTGTTCCTCTCCGAGCGCAGTTGGCGATGGCTGATGTAATGGTGGTGGTATGCCAATGCTTTCATATGCTAATGGGCGAGCTTGCCGGCAGCAACTTCTCGAATAAGTAGGTTATCGCGAAATATGCCCACAACTGACTCTGTGTCTATTGTCTTGTTCAAGGCCATCCCATGCAGACTGTATTGCAAAACAAGCTCGTGATTCGATGAATAAGTAACACGGTATTTGCCCATGCTGGTGATCCTCTGCTTCGCCGCGGATAGCACAATTCCGAGCTTATAGCTTTCATGGCTGTTTGTGTTGATGCTGCTGGTTGTGGGATTGGTGTACTTCTAATAGGCCAAAATGGTTTACTACTCTTTCAGGAGCCCTGATTGTCTTTGATTGAATGTTGGCTTTGCATCAAATGATTCCTCATTAATGCAAATAAAGATAAGGCTGCTGTTCCAATCCCAATCGCCATTGTCTGAGTTGGAAAGAGACAACTAAACCAAATTTTGTGAGCACATCACCACTCCTTTGCACTGCAGTTCAGCCAAGTAATCAATTGCTCGGAGCATATACGCTGAGATGTTATGTTTGTTCGACACGAAAGTGCTAATAAGAGTCATCAACCTTTGCTGAGAGTTAGCATTTGGACAACCCACTACCTTTTCGATGACAATCGAGTACTCCCTCTCTCTCTTCCTATTTTCATCATTGTTTGTCATTACTGCAATATACGCTCTTTGTCGGCCTCTATGGTAAACTATGCATCTCTTTGGCCTGCTCTATTCCAGGCCTTCGCTATCCTCGTTTGCCATGTAAACAGTATACTCATTTAATTGAGCAGAATAAATTCCGTAGGATGAACCTCTGCGCCACTCTCCCCAAAGTGTGATTTCGTTGCTCATTTTAATGAATGTGCTGCCATTAATTGTTCCGTTATGCCAACTGTCGCATACGATACAGTTGAACTAATCGTCGATGAGCAGGCCGATGCCATTGGGCATCCCAAAGCTGCTTTGTTGGAGTATAGTTTTGGATTGCAGCATTCCCTGAAACGATGCATTGATGAAATCTGTGATGCAGTTCAGAGTATTATTACTCGCGAATGCGGTTGGCGCGCATTCCCTATCCAAAATCGAGCGGTGCCCATTTGCAGGAGCCTTGCAAAAAGAGGTCTGCTGCTGTGAAAGAAGTGGCAAAGGCTCACATCGACCATTAGCCTTCATTGTTTGGATAACTATGACTTTTATAATAACTATCATCTGAAACAGGTCCGATATTCATTCGCAATGGATTTAAAAATCCATTAAGGCGCTGAAGAAATCCTAAACTGAAATTGCATGGATGCTGTGTGTACTTGTTACTATTTATTTGTAAACAAACAAATAAGCATACAAAACACTCTTATTTTATAAACTGAATAATACAGTTTCGAAGTGTAATGGCCATTTGATATATAATTGTTCATTTGAGATATGATTGTAGTTATAAATAATAACTATCATAAGCTTAAGTGAGTCGAATGAGCAAAATGAACGCAAGATAGCCGGACACCGACTCTGAGTATGATGGCCTGGTTGTTAGTAGGTTCTAATCCCGGTATCAGTCATACGTTGTCCTGAATTGTATTCTAATTCTCTGGATAATCGCTCAAATCGGACTCTATGGCCACGAGGTGGCTACTGCTCCATGCCAATAAAGTATCGTCTTTGGGTAATATAGTTACGAATTTAAGCGTCGCCTATATGGTCAGCTATATAATCTACTTTTTTGTTCCTGTTCTGATTATCCTATGCTTAAAGGGTAAGTCCCTGGGCTCGCTGGTCATTGCATACTGCGGGGTGAACATTATTGTCAAAATATTAGTGTTGATACTGCTTTTCACATTGGCTTGGAGGCACGTCGGCCGATGCTACATTGGTGAAAATGTAAAGGCAACCATTATTGCCAACTCATTTGTTGAGCTTTTCATACTGATAGTACAAATTTGGCTCTTAAGTCGAATTCGCTTCGTGAACTCACTAAAACAGAAATTAGAATTTACGACAAAAGGCCTCGGTAATGAAACAATGAAGCCAATTAATATGTATAACTGAAATACCATGCAATCTGATGAATACCCATTCGTATTGCTTTTAATAATTAAAGAGCAAAATATTGCGTATAGTAATAAAATGCAACCCTGAGAAGTTTATAAATTATTTGAAGATTCACAAAATAAGGAAATTAATTTTTAAATTAAGAATCATCACTAAGTCAGCAAGCAGATGTGAATTGCCTATCAAATTCAAAAATAGATCAGTCTTACTTAGTCTCAGATTATTGGGTTTTTTTGTGTCTCTATTAAGGTTACCCAGAGTAATCCCTTTAAGGTTTCGTCGCTGAATGTTTATCCTTGGATGATGGCCTTTATTAATCATCTTCTAGATAGGTATTCCGTTATTTACTTTTTCTGGCAGTGGGGAAAAATGTAGCCCTTGAACTAAAGCAATTTCACTCACCTCCCTGTGTATTCCATATTTCTGCTGGAGATTTATATCGTAGAGTTATGCTACATATTCCTGATTCTTAAGCCATCCTTTTGGGTCCTTCAGAGTTTCATGAATGTTGTATTCTCGAATCTCATTGAAGGTCCTTTCATTTCACTCTTTTGTATTTTTTCTGAAATTTTCTATGTTCATTACCTCCTCAGTAATTATGGAATACATTTAACGTACATTAATTGAAACAAATTAACAACTAACTTTGCTCTAACCATTCGAATAAAAGTGGCACTTAAGGGCATTTTCCCGAAATAAACTTAAATTTTTAAATCAAAACTATGTTATCTTTAAAATACGTGTAAAAATTTCCTCATATTTATTTGAATATAAACTATCCCAGTAATAAATCAACGAATTGGTAAGCTAAAGATTTCAAATTATCCTGATTAAGCATCAAAAAATATCTCATTATGAACCCTCCCTGAAAAATATAAAAACCAATGCCATCGATATTGAAGTGATTTTTAATTTATCGCAATGATATTATTCTCTAATAATAATTTAAAAATAATGAACGATTTTACCAAAATCGCGGAATCATTAAAAAGAAATATGATACGAGAGCTCAATGATTTAAATTTAGGACTCCAACTGAAATAGCTGAACATCGCAAATAACGAAGCAAACTAATTCAACACTCAAATCTAAAGAATTTGGAATTTGGCCGAAGAGCAGTTCACAAATTATTTTGCCAGATTAACAAAAGCTTTCAAACGAACCATGATACAAGAACTCAACAATTAATTTAAGATACATTCCCAAATCTTCATCCAAAAGTTAAATATTATCAACAAAAAACTATGTGAAATATAGACTGAAATCTCGAATAGAAGTTAGTAAGAAGAGTAATTAAAGAATAATTTCGCGAAATTAACCAAATTTCTAAAGCAAGCTATGCAAAAATAGCTCGCAGGCTAATATAAACTGCATTTATAACTCCTCTTGGAAAAGCTAAATATTGGAAATTCAAAATTAAATGAACTAAACGCTGAAATTGCAAACAAGAGTGAGATGTATTTTCAATTAAGGAATGACTTTGAAACGTTAGTAGAATCTTCGAAACAAATTAAGGAGCATATAACAGAAATGAAAAAGGAGGAAAGTTAGATGCTAATAATTCTCAACAAATTGGAGAAATAGACAGCCGAACAGGAATCAGAACTCAAACGAATTCGTGAAAGACTAACGGATAACATGCTGTGTGTCATTTGTTTAGACTCTCCCATTAGTTATATTAATGCGCAATGTGGCCATTTTTGCCTCTGTTAGCCGTGCGCGAACGCATATTCAAATGAGTGTCCGATTTGTCGAACAATGGGAAATAGTATCAAAGTATTTTTGCCAAGTCAGATGATTTGACTCAAACAATACGCATTTGTTACTATGAAGTTTCGAGTTTATATAAATGAAATAAATAAATAAATAACTCATAAATAGAACCGATATAATGTTTTAACAATATATTCTTAAGAACTCTTACGAAATCTTACGAAGTTTGCAGGCATTGTTCGACAATGGGATGCTTATTTTCTCAATTTTGCGAGTATGGATAAAGAGATATTTAAACTAATCCTTTTTTGAATAGGAATTAGAGAGATTCATATATAACAAATGATTTCGAGGTTAACGAAGTTTGGGTCATCAACAATAAGAGTAAAAAAATTGTGATAATTTATGCTATAATTGAGATTTGATTAAGATATGAGTTAATTTCAGGAAATTAATAGGACGATGAGGTTTAAAAATAATAAATAAAGATTTTTTCAAAAATAAATAATAATATCTTTGTTTCAAAGCTGGATCAATTTTTTAAGTCTTCAGCCCAAAATATATCATATTTGAGGATTCGATTATTTATAAAAGGTTAAGTATTTTATATGCATATATTTTCGCTGATGAATTTTCAAAAAATTGTGAATAGACAAAAATGAAAGATTGATATGACATTTGTCTGCAGAAAAGAGTTTT
This sequence comes from Brachycentrus maculatus, assembly GCF_059751285.1. NCBI lineage: Eukaryota > Metazoa > Arthropoda > Insecta > Trichoptera > Brachycentridae > Brachycentrus > Brachycentrus maculatus. Next base: position 14,088 of record NW_028281967.1, read on the forward strand.
ATAGCCAATTCGAGTCATTTTGAAGCATTTTTTATTTATCAATTTCCAATGTCCAAAAATGCATGAATTGCACTTCCGAAAACCAAGACGAAACAAACATCAAACAATATCTTAAGCGTGGAAGGAGTAGGATCCACCGTCAAGCGGAACAACATTGTTCCTTCAGAACTCAGACTATTCTTCAAATTACCTTCAAGAAAGAACCGAACAAAAATTATTGCATTTTCCCTTTAATGTTTTTCTGATATTTATCAATCCTGATTTGATTTTGGCTGTTATTAATAAACTTGAAAATTAATGGGTTGTAAATGCTCGTCGAAATGCTTAACGGATTTTGGACAAAGTTAATTCGCTCCTTACAATCCTCAATAGATTACGATAACAACTTTTGAAGACATCGTCAGACTACTGAAGAAAGAAATCCTCACAGAAAAAATCTACGAGTCAATAATAAATCCAAAATATATGATGGAAATTCTGGACTAAACTCAGCGAATGTATTTCACTCATCAACAGGCCGCAGATGTCTTAGATCTTACGCTCGACTGTATGGCCGGCTCAAAAAACACATTAATCGAAGATTCAAAAAATAAGTTACTCTTAGCATACTAAGGCCATGAATACTACAAAGATAAGCCCCTACCCACCTACTTAGGTTAAAAATGGCTTAGAATTAAAACAGAAGCGTTTTTTTTTTAACAAATAATACCTCAAAGCTCTCAGCTATATATGCACAAGGCCAAAAGAATAGCAATCGGAGGGTTATTAAACCGTTTGGGATCTAAAATTCGATTTTTCAAAGGAGTAAGTAAGGAAAGTGGCAAAGTAAGTCAAGCAACTATGCAAATATGACGTAAGATCCTTCTGCCTCCTATCCAGCTACCTTTACAAATGCTGTGAGGAAATGAACAAATAAAAACTGGGGTTGGGCACCATTTAAACCCAGCTTTTGTAAATTCTGAAGATGCTGAGCAATTAGAATAAGCCGAACAAACCTATTTAGGCTGATCTTTTGCTGATCGGGTCACATAAATCCTACGAATAAAAAAGTCAAAAGTGCCACTCTTCATATCGAATCAATACCAATTGACAAGAAAAATGCGGCAATAGAGGGCTTCATTTACGAAATGGTCAAGAAAGCCGAGGAGAGCCTACCGAAACTGAACGATCTCGTGGCCGATCCCTGTCAATAGCTCGGGTTTCACTTCGTAGTCAACACTAAGCTCAAAAGCTCTTCCAAGTCCACAGCCTTCAGCAACAAATCTTATCAAAGGACCAAAATAAAAACTGCTTTCATCGCACTTTAAATCCGCATCGTAGAAATTTCCAATTTACTCCATCACTGTTGACTCCAAAACAAAGCCAGACAACTCCCTCTAAGGCTTCATTAAAAATGAATAAAGGCATTATGAAGAACAGCTGCTTTCTGCTCTCGACAAAATCAGGGTTCCTTTAGAGTTTTCTGTCAGCGACATGCTTCGTGGCAAATGTCTTTTTGCAAACATAGAAACAATCAATGAATGTTGCTCAAAAATAAAAGAAAACTCAAACAAAAATGATGCCAAGATTACTGAGGTTGACAATAGGCTGCAGAGTGACAAAGGCACATCTGACTTAGTCCTCAAGATTCTCATTGGTCAAACGGTGGCCTAATTTCAAATAGCCCTCGACTCAGGCAACATGGCAGCCTATGAGTTCTCCCATAAAGTTTACGAGCTGATGCGTTCGCCTTTTTTCAGCCCGTTGACAATGCTCAGAAGGTTCAACGATGAGCTCACAGGCGACTTCCTCTTAGAAATGGAGGAGGTTGTTGAGGCGAACATATAAAAGGAAGACTACGAGTAAAAGAGAAGCTATAAATAAGTCTCTTCTTGTTTTGAAGGATTTAAGAAGCTTTTTGGCATCGAGATAGACAAAAGGATGAAACATAAAAACACGATCGACTGCAACTTACTTCAGCCTCAAATACATCGTTTTTTGCAAATTCAGGCAAAGAAAACAGATACTACGAACTCAACTAGTAAAAACAAGGGCCAGGAGTATGTTAACAGCGGAAGTTCCTGGCCTCCCTGGAAAGGAGAACCGAGGCGATAACCGAATACCAAATCTTCTTGAATTAGTTTGCGAAATAAAATAGAAACTTAGTAACAAGAGCAACAAGCAACAATCACTAAGATCAGCAGTATAATAGCCAAGAAAAATAGCTATTAAAGACCTATTGTGAGACTCTCTTTCAATGCGGAGAATCCTACCAACAAATTGGAAATTATTCTGAAGGACTGAAAATGTATAGTTTGTGTCGAACTGTAAAGAATATTTTGCAGTAATTTGATTTGGAATATGCTTTAACACTGAATAATATAGGTGAAGTCTATGATTCACAAGGAGACTACTAAAAAGCCATTTAGTGCTATTCCAAATGCTTGGAAATTGAGGAAAAAACGAAGGGCAAAGGATGTATTGACTTTGCTTCAACGCTGAACAACATAGGTGCAGTTTATGATTCACAAGGAAACTACGAAAAAGCCATTTAGTACTATTCTAAATGCTTAGAGATTAAGGAAAAAACAAAGGGTAAAGGATGCATCGATTCTGCTAATACGCTGAACAACATAGGTGCAGTTTATGATTCACAGGGAAACTACTAAAAGGCCATTGAGTACTATTCCAAATGCTTAGAAATCCAGTAAAAAACTAAAGGCAAAGGGTGCATTGACTCTGCTACAACAATGAACAACATAGGTGCAGTGTATGATTCACAGGGAAACTACTAAAAAGCCATTTATTACTATTCTTAATGCTTGGAGATTCTGGAAAGAACGAAAGGCAAAGGATGCATTGACTCTGCTTCAACACTGAACAACATAGGTGCAGTGTATTAAACACAAGGAAATTAGTAAAAAGCCAAAGAATTTTTCGCAAAAAGCTCAGCGATTAAAAATTCTATCAATAACAAATGATCCCTGATTGTTACATACATTCCTATTATTTAGAAATGCTTAGCCTTTTAGCTGTTCTTTTAGCTCTCACTTGGGCTCTAGGTTAGTTTAAGTTCTTATTGCTGATTTAATATCTATATCAGTATTAATCTCTTTTTTAATCATATCAATCAATTTCACATCTAAGAACCCATATACAAATCAAAGATAAATTAACTCTCAAATGGTTATGGTTCGGCGCTATGACAATCAAAATAAAGTGAAGTATAATGAGAAAAAAACAAAATCATGATTTTCAAGCAAAATATAAAAATAATATTTTTGTGTACCAAAATTAAGATAATGGGATGAGGTTTAATTTTTTGAAGCTTTCAGACCGAAATAAGTGAATTTGAATATTTGAGGGGGGAAAGCTTATTATTGCTCCGAGATTAAATGTTAGCACGCGAATAGAAGAGAAAGAGTGTTGAGAAAAGAAAAAATGTTAAGAAAAGAAAAAGAATGTTATTGTTCGAGTATGAAAACCAATTATAATATGCAAACGAGCAGAAAAGAAAATAATATCTTAATTTATTTTTAAAAATAGAGAAAGATAGGATTATTTAACATAAAGAAACAATAATAATGAAACACAAACACATATAATATAAATTTTCACGTGATTACGTCATTTGGCTCTCAAGAATGGCGAAATTTTGTTTACTTTCCATCCACTCTTGTAATTGTTTATAAAGTATTTATTATCGCACAGATTCGAAATAATGCTCTAATATCCCTGCGGTCTGTTTAATTAAACTTAAGAATTTTGCATTTTGCATGTAACGTCGGTTCTTTGCTGCACTACTGTGTCATTATGCTACTAAAATCTGCTTAGACTTCGATATAATCGTAAATAATTGATTCCAAAGAAGTAACAACGCTTTTCTGCCTATCATTCCTTTAAAATTGGTGATTGATCATTGCAAAATATTTTCACTGAGAAGTTAAATGAGTTTATCTGAAGGAAAACTATCATCGAAGCTAATGCTGACAAATTTTATTCGAATAAGTGGCGCATTCCGTCAATTGTAAATATAATGTATTTTCATTCTTTTCCAATATACAGTATTTAAAACTACAAATTGGTCAATTAATATTCAATTTAAATTCTGAGCTTAATTATATTTTTAGAACTTTTGATTTTATTTTTAAAATTCAAATTTAGAGAAGAATCGAATAGCATCATAACTTTGAAAAAAAGAGAGCTCATAAATAAAGTATAAAACATGGTTTTGAGGAGGCTTTTTCATTCGTTTGGAATAGTTTTTCATTTCCTTGGGGCAATTCAAAGTTTAATCATTGATTGAATCAGTTTTTTAAATTATTTAAATTTTATTTTATTGCGTTTTATAATATTCAATGACAATGTAGTTTTAGCCCAAATAAAAGGAAATTTTTGAAATGATGGAAGAAGAGCACGAAAAGGCGCCTTAGGTTGGAAATAAGGCATCGCCGTATGAGTCCATTTATCATACGAAAATAACCCAATTCTAAATGGACTCATAGTTATGTAAAAGGCTGAAAGTAAATCTGCAGGAGGCTGGTTTTGAATATGGGGAACAGTATTCTGCTAAATTTCAGAAAAACGTCATCAAATTAGACGGAGGCTCAATGGCAATCCAAGTGGAGCTCGGGCACTACCGAGTGAGTCTAAACTTGTTCTATTCGACGATAGCCTTCAATATTCCTCGAAACTTCATTGGAACGGGCTCATTCGGAAGGATTTAGGCATTTGAGTATGAGAGTAAAAGTATAGTGGCCAAAAGGATCTTTGCTGATTATGAGTTTCACAATGATCAGTTCATTCTGACAGAAATATTTTTTCAGAAGTTCGCGTCTGCTCTGAAGGTTGGCCCTGTGTTCTGTCAGTCGTATGGATATGATGCAGTCATCATTGACAACAAAATCGAGTTCCTAATGTAAAGGTGCACTTATAACATTGACTCGGAAAGTTTGCGAGCTTTGAACGACAACGGCAAGAAGCAAATACTCGAAGAGCAAATTATGCAGAACCTGTCGCTGCTCCACGCCTTCAAAGTCATTCATGGGATATCAAGCCGGAAAATGTCGGATGGAGCGAGGAAAACAAGCGATACGTGCTTTTGGATTATGGAGTTAGCTTCTTTATCGAATAAGCTCCCGGCCGAATGACGCTCATGAAATCCTTTATTGGCAGCTTCCACACTTCTTGCGAGTAAATGAAGTAGCTTTACCTATCGAAAACAAGTACTTTCGTCGACATGCACTACAACGATTTGCACGGAGCTTTGTTTGCTATCAGCACTCTAAAGAATAGTTAAATGTTTAAATAAGAAAACTACGTTGAAAAAATATGCAAAATTGCCTGTGTTCCGACGGAGTATGTTTGGGGAGATTGCATTGCGTATTTTAGAATGAAATATTGCATATTTAAAAACAAGATTTCGTAAATAGTTGGGCTGCTTCAAAGAAATGACCATCTGCCTCACTCCTTAAGAAAAATGATCAGAATGCATTACAAGAATAATGTCTAAAAGGCAACAATTATGGCGTGGACGAAATTCTATCATCAGATCAATGACAACGGAGCTCACGCTTAAAGGCCTGCTTTTCGAAAGAAGGGATAGTAACATCATTCATTGGATAATTATTTGTACTACTAACTCACTAAGTAGGACCAAGATGAAGTGTTCCGAGAATGCATTGGCTCGCAATCCAATTTCATGCTGTTCAACGAAGTAATTAACAGCATTTTTAAACAGCCTCACATGGTTGAAAAACTCTTCAACACTTTATTCTTTAAGGTCGACATTGACTTCAGCAGAGACGAAAAAATCAAATTCATGAAGGAAATTCATAGGGCGATTTATAATAGGAAAGAAATATAATTCGAGGTCGTATTTGAAGAACTGCTTTCGAAATTTTGGAAGCATTTTTATGAAAACTGTGATATGCACAATTTGTTTCGGATAATCGACATCTTCCAAGTTACTTTTGATATGAATTACTTTGAGTCTTTCAAAAATGTCGAAATGCTGATTGCTGAGCGTTTCGAGGATTTTTTAGGTGCATTTTTTACAAATGCTCTGAAGAATATTTAAAGTATCTTTTTCTCGTGGCAGTGGAGATTTTATTATTGTACTTAAAAAATGAACCCTTACAAGCATTCATCCTAAGTAAATATCTTTATTTAAATCCTCGCCGAAATAGAGTTAATGTTCGATCATAAAGAATTGAGTTAAGCAGAGTTTTCGCTGAGAATAATAAAATTTCCTGTCAGATATCGAACTTCTTTGGAGGTTTGCAGGTAAAAGATTCTCCAAGGCCATTGCTTGAAAACAGAGTCCCCTTTCTATGGCTTAAGAATGAGCCAAACACAGTGGCTTATGCTTTTTAGGGCCAGTTACTTCGACCAAAGCAGCAAAACCATTCGGTAAATTATTGACAGTAATCCCATACTCATCCTAAAGGATACAATTTATCTTTTCATTTTGTATGCCTTCGAAGATCGGCTCGAAAAGGCGTAAAGTGTGTTTATAAATTTGTTCAGCAGGATAGAAAAACTGAATCAAAGACACTAATTCTTTTGTTTGCATGCAGTTTCGAGTCTGCTTTGGAAAATCATATCGCGGCCTGCAGTTATAAATCTGATAAGAGCGAACTTTCAGCAGCTTAATATGCACACCATAGTAGAATCAATAAGCAGCATAAGAAAGGACTCTTGCGCATATGCAATAACACTTTGAATACGATTGCCTTTCTCAGATCTTTTTTATATGATTAGGCAAATTTGGCTTTAAGCCCAATAATTCCAGATTTAGCTCAGAAACTAAGGTAAGCACTCTCTAAAAACGGATGCCTTCAGATTATGTCAGAGCCGGAGTTTCGAGGATTCACTTAAGCACTACAGATATTCTCACAAAACGTTAATTAAACGGGATTTCAAAATAAATTAGCGCAATTTTTAGTTACTGAAATAATCGTTTTCCTGAAAACGGAAAGTTGCCGCTACTCTTTTGAGCGTTTAGCCTACTTTTTGTCGCTTGCAATCGAATGCACAGATCAATAAGTTCGAATGAAATTGGCTTCGGAATTATTCGCTGCATTTCAATAGCTCAGCTTTTAAGCCCTTAACTTAAGGGATTTTTTGTATGAATAAACAGTAAACGCCATAATTGAGTATTTAGCACAGAGCAACCAACTGTAAAAAGGGTTTACACTGCTGAAGACATACTCGAAAATGCTGACCATCGGCAGAAAAGCAATAAACTAAAGAATAGATAATACTCGGAATCCTCTGATCCAATATGTGGCGATAATATCTGAGGAGCTGTGCATGAGTATTGTAAATAGAATAATTATCTTGGATTACGGTATATCAATTAGCGATGTGCAAAATGAAAACTCTTACTTATGTATTTTGTTCTCTTCCCTGCTAAAGAGAGTGCAAAAGCATCTCAAATAACCGCAAATAAGAAGATTCATGGTTTTGATCATAGTTGGAATTAAATCCTTGAAAAAAAGAATTTTTATCGAGCGAGAAATTATATTTGAAATGCTATCGATTTACCTAAAACATGTAACGAACCACAATGCGAGGAAACAGTGGATAATGCGTAAAACATTATATTTGAATGGATTGCAGGAAAAGCTCATTTCGAAAGCCATCAAAGAAAGGGAAGCATCATTCAGCAAATGCAACATTAACACTCAAATTAAAAGCACAATGGCCTCCAAATTTCGGAAATACAGAAAGGCTACAAATGCTTAAATGAAACTGTATATTAACTGGAAACAGGGCAAATGGGAAAGCAAATATGAATGACCCGTTATCGATGATAAATTTATTAGGAGACTCCGACTCTTAATCGCAATCCAATATTTAATAATTATTAGATGAATATTTGAGTAAAAAATGTGTGTATATGAATATATGTAAAATCCCTCGTTTTCAGTCATCGACGCATTCACAGTCGGCAAAGCTTTAGTTAAAGAAAAGATACGATAGTAATGATGTAAATGAAATATATAAAAGAGAGCATTGCCAATAATTTTCGCCTTAGTTCATACAAAAAAGCCTTCATTCAGCCTCCAAAGCTTAACAGCCCTGCAGATGTCACGATCATGAACAGATCTATGCTTCGACTAACTGAGATCGGGCAATTTACAATTAAACGCAATTGATATGAAGTCGTTGTCTTATATTCGAATTTCAAATCCGAAACTTTTATGCTTCGGAGATTATATAATGTTATCGAGTTTTGTGTAAGCAGTTGGATTTCTTTCTTACAAATTCCGATCCAATGATTATTATAGAGATTAATATTCACAGCATAACATATAAAATATTCTGTAATATGAATTATCATATTTTTTGACTACCTATGCTGATAGAAACGTTATGGAGTTATAACTAAAGTATCTGTTTCGCACGTTTGGGGTCTTTGATCAGATTTGTGCCTAAATATATGTGTAATTTATCTAACCAAAGATCTTTCAGATTCTTCCAATCTGCTTTACTTAGATGCTCACATCCTTCATTGGTAATTTGATTGTTATCTAAATACATATGATATGTACATAAATAAAGACCTTACAGATTCTTCCAATCTGCTTTGCTTAGATACTCACATCCTTCATTGGCAACTCGATTATTGTCTCAATATATAAATGTTATTTACCTAAACTAAGAGATAGCAGATTCTTCCAATTTGCTTTGCTTAGATACTCACATCCTTCATTGGCAATTTGATTAGTGCCTAAATATATATGTTATTTACCTAAACTAAGTTTTTTCAGATTCTTCCAATTTGATTTGCTCAGATGTTCACATCCTTCATTGCTAATTTGATTATTGTCTAAATATATTTGCTATTTACTTAACAAAAGAGATGTCAGATTCTTCCAATCTGCTTTGCTCAGATGTTCACATCCTTCATTGGTAATGTTTTCTAAATATATGTGCTATTTACCTAAACAAAGTGATTGCAGATAAGGCATACTGCAGTGATTCACAATGAGTTTGGTTCTTGTAAGACCATCTTACATGTGTGATAAAACAATTATGTTTGTTTTCATTTCAATTTTTGGCAGTCGCAGGTTTTTGAATTCTTCGAGGATTACGAAAAGAAGTGAGAATTCATATTATGATGGTTTCAGTGGAAACTCTCCGATTGCGGCTCTGAAATGCTTATCAAATATCGAAGCGTAGTATTATGGTTTGCCTTGTTTGTGGTGCAGCCTTAAATGTGCGCCTATTCTCCATTAAGCTTCTCCTATTTATGATCCTCTTATTTGCAGTCCATTGTACTTTGCCATCTTCTCTGCTTTTTCATATTGTCGGTGAAACTCTTCAAATCCGCAAATCCGCTCTGATAGAGAATGCATTCTGCGAGTAAAATTTCGCAAAGAAGCGTATTACTCAGATCATCTTTCTGCTTGAAAACTATTATGCTGCGTTCAATTGTTTCTTTAGCTTATTTATGGTTACTTTTGGATTGCAGCAACAGACTCCGAGCCATTGCGATCTAAATGTGGGGCACTATCATTTGGTCAGATAGGTTGCCTTCCCTGACTTTCGATAAAGCTTTCTGCAGAAGTTAATCGCTTTCTAATTATTTTGTCTGCTAAGATTACTCGAGTTTGTATTAATAACCCTTTTTTGAAACCATTTTTGTAGATTTAAGTAATAATTGTATTTTTTAAGAGCTACAATTCCCAAAGATCGAGCTTGTCAAATATTCAGAGTTAGAAGCTCCCTCTGACATCTCTCTGCCAATTTGATATATAACCCTCTGAGTTCCTCGTGTTTGAGATAAATTTTGGCTGAACACCTTAACAGCCCGATTTATTTTAATATCCTTACCTTGAAATAATCTTCAAATGCATTCAAATATTGATTATTATAATGTGGGCTACTTAAAGCTTATTTAAGAGCTTAGTATACGACTGTCATGTCAATGTCTTTGAAGCGCTGAAAGAGCACCATTCCTTTGTAAACATCTGAATACTTATTGTTAGACGCATTTTCCAACCATTACCCAATTTTCTCTATTCTTTACTTTGATCGTATTTATTCTGTTTGGAGTTTCCTATCCAACACAAAGCTCATGAACAACTGCTTATATTCCTCCATTCCGAAGTTGTTTGTTTCGCTGATCCTCTTATTCATCGCATTTGCGATTGCCCTGAGGAATTAATCTGATTGCATCGAGGAGCTTGCTAACGGGCCATCATATGCATTTGGCAGTTTACCTTCAATTTCAAAGTAACTACAAATCAGTCCTTAATTGTGGCATACTTTTCCTTTCGGGTCGTTTCTTTGGGAGAGAGTCAGACAGCCTTTTATGAGTTGATCGCACTCGCGTTGATATTATTGGTAATAGTTGAAAATAACCTTCATTTTGGAGAAAAGCTTCGATCGATTGAATTCATATATTTTGTGCGCAAAGTTATAGGCGGCGGCGTTGGTCTGCAGTGTCAGCTGCAATTATGCCACAATTTATTCATTTAACACAATTTTGAGAGTTACATCCGAAATCGGTGGCACGCGAGTGAATCGACTTTCGATTTAAGCAATCCGATACTTTTTTTAGGATTTTGCGTTCTCTTGTTCAACCGTTCGATGTATATCACCCACAGTTTAGAGGATATCTCCGACTGTGGAAAAGGTGCACTTCCCCCGAACCATGTCGCTAATGGTGAATAAGACTGAGTTTAATTCCCTTAATTCATTTGAAACCGCAGATTTGTAAAACCCATCTTAGTCTTCAAGAATGCCATCGATTGTTACTGATGTGCTTCGTATTACGCGGGCATTTTTAGTGCCTTTGAAGAACATCTTTTACTGTATTATCAATTAAGCTTTGCTGTTTGGAAAATCGGGGTTGTATTTGAGACCAGTTTTCGCGTCGAGGCTGCGCTTAAAGCACGTGCCGACAATTAGTTGTTCAAAGCTCCTTTGATTCTTCTGAGAGATTTTTGCATTATCAACGATTATTTTCTTCAGCTGCTATTTCGATTGACTTTAATTTCTGAGGCAGCTTTGCCTTTTCTATTGCTGCTTTTCCTTCTGTTTTTTTCCTTTCTTTGGTGGGTATTTCGATCCTTTACAGAGCTTATTCAAATTACTTTCCTTTTAAGTCTGAGCCCGGAGGATAATTATCGGCAACTTCCTCTAACCTTTGCTCCAACAGACCCTGAATTTCCTCAGCCGAGACTTTTTTGGCTTCTAGGCTCCTGCACGATTTCACCAGGTAAACCAGCAGCACAAAGATGCCCTTATCGAATTAATCGCAGTCCTTTCTTGAAATCTCTGCTGCTTTGCTCACTTATTATTTGCTTAAGTCGTATTTGAACGATTTGATATCATTGCCATAGATTTCAAAGCAGTTTCCCAACATTTGCGATACTTACTTTGTCGTTTCTTTCATTTGTTGTATTTTAAACTTTAATCTTTGCCCGAAACTTTCAGTGTTGCATTCAGTATTTTAAAGCCCGACCAATTAGTTTAATTGTGCAGCCTGCAGTTCCTCATATTCGTAAGCATTGTATTTGTTGATGGAGTTGGCTAGCATATGGTATATTCTTGACTTATTGAAGTGGCTTATACCTGGGTACTTGCCTGTGTAGCCTTCAATAAGCTGACCATAATGTATGGCACCCCTTTAGATTTGTTCCTTCTTTTCCTTCATAAAATCTTCCACTTTGGCCTTTTCTTCCTCAGTTTCAACCATGTTGCACTTGATGGCCAAGTCGATTACATCGTCCATGATTCTCCTGAGAACTTTCTCCGTGTAGCAAAGGCTTGAAAACATCTCGCTGATCTTTTTGTTTATTATTGATCCTTCCATGAACGAGAAGGATCTTTCAAGAGTCTAATGATCCATTTATAGTGGCTATTTCCCCATAGTTATCTTTGGCAGTAATCTCAGATTCGGTTTGTGAAGACTAACGGCACCCAGGCTCCCTTCAATGTATCCGGGAATAACAGCATCCAAGCATCCTTCAACGCAACCCATGTCGTTTAAATAGTTATAGAATTTCAATTAATATGTGCATTTCAAATTGATAAAGTTCGATAAATTCGATGCACGGATACTTTTATTCAATCGATCGCCTATATAATTAGCATACTTATGATGGATATTGTGCCTGGGGTTGGGGTTGGGGTTGGGGGTTGGGGTTGGGGTTGGGGTTGGGGTTGGGGTTGGGGTTGGGGTTGGGGTTGGGGTTGGGGTTGGGGTTGGGGTTGGGA
>NW_028281968.1:0-29371 GCF_059751285.1 Brachycentrus maculatus
TCCCAACCCCAACCCCAACCCCAACCCCAACCCCAACCCAACCCCAACCCCAACCCCAACCCCAACCCCAACCCCAACCCCAACCCCAACCCCAACCCCAACCCCAACCCCAACCCCAACCCCAACCCCAACCCCAACCCCAACCCCATATTTATTTTGATGGTGCCCTTCTGTTTAGTTGATTTTTGTGGGATTTTGGCATATTAATTTAACTAAATAGTTATTTAAAATGGTCTTTTTAAGAAATTATTTATAAAAAATATAACTAGATAAATGTCAATATATTAGACATTTTATAAAAGCGAATCGAAATGTATATAATATTGATTTATAAATAAATATATTAATCCAATTGAATTTATGGTGTTATATTTCAATATATATAAATATATATATATATTTTGAAATTTTATTCTCATAAAATCTAATATTTATAGAAATATATATATATATATATTCATTAAAAAAAACAATAACCCTGATATGGCGAATTGCATTGAAAATATGTACACTTGTATCTCAGAGCGAATGGACTTCATCGAGTCTCTTTGCATACTTAAACGCATGAATTAAACAAGTCCCATCGAAGCTGCCAAAATGTCTGACAAACATAAACACCTCTCAGAATCCGAAAGACAATCATTATAACAAATGGTCTCCACCAACAATTTTGACGATCCAGTCCGCGCCAGTATCGACAAAAAATATAAATGCATATATCCCACACTCAATACAACTTTATTTTATTTTTACTTCCTCTATTGTATATCCATTAGCATTGAAGAATTTCATAATTTCAGTTTAAAGGTATTTAAAAGATGGAACCCGAATTATACCAAACGAGTCAAATTGATTGGGAAAGTCGAAGAGATATTCCAGACGTATATTGGGTTCTTCGAATCTGTGGAAGACTCAGACGTTGTTAAATATCTAATGCAAATGTACCTCCACTGCAACGTGGCGACAGTATACATATTACTCTATACAATTCTCAACTAAACATTATTCCATTTTATATATTTGTATTTCATATATTTTTTGTAGATTTCTATTCTGTATTTGCTCGCTGATACTCTTTATCGTGTTCTTCGCAAAAATGCGTATCCCTAATCTCGTATTTAACGCCCCGGCTACATTCGGAGAGACTGAAGAGTCGCCGAGTCAATACTGTATTAACGACAACTACCACCAAAAATAAGGAGTTAAGTACCCATCGGTAACAGGCTTCAAAAAATAGATTGCTTTTCAGACCCACCTACTCTCGTAACATCTCCACTTCTCCAACCAATAATTAACACTACTCGACACCCCGACCCACGTCGACTGGTCAGAAAACTCAGAATGTAGGTGACTCTCGCTGCAGTCCAGGATTCAACCCCAACAGCACAAACTATTCAAATATGACTGAGATTCCTAAAGCAACAAACAAGAACAAGTCAGAAATGATAAACACACTGATTTCCAACTCTGGAAGAAAAAATACGCAGGTTAACAAAAGTAGCACCCGATAGAGAATTCGAAGCCTCAATAAAACCCATGCATTTAGCTTAGTCAAAAAAACATAAAAATCTGCAAATACACAAAATAGCAAAGCTCTTGATTCTTAAGAGGAAGTGTACCCTTCAACTGAACTTTTCGAGAAAGATACTACAATTTTGATCAAAGGAAAACGTCTGAACCAGCAGGACATTCTCGAGCAGTTTAGGGCCTACTTTTCGAGCAATTTCTAAAAATTCTACTCGGTGTTGCCTGACGAGATGACACCGGGACAGAAGAAATCCTTCTTATTACCGAATAATACTAATAGCATTTCGCAGTCCGATCTCCGTCTGCGGGGAATCTGGCTGCGTAAGAACTACGAGCCGCTGTTTTATTGGCACTTAGGGGTGAACAAGAACATAAAAACAACCATTTAGTCGCATAAGGCAAGCATGGCCAGAAACAGGAGTAATGCTAAAACCAACTGAAACAAGGAATGTAAAATATAACTATTGGTCTTATTAAATATGTCTATTTCTTAATATATAATAATAATCTTATTTATTTTTCAAAATATGTATGTTGGATACTTTTAGAAAAATATTAACTTTGTTTGCTTTTTTGAAAAACTTGTCTGAGAAAATCATTTTTCTTCCAATATTATTCTATAGTTTCAACAAATATATATATTTTAATAGCCCATATATATTTTTCGTAATATCAAAACAAGAATAGAAAAAAAGATATACTATGCCACAATTTAAAAAAATATTCATTATTCAGATCGATGTATATCCTTTTGTAATAATGCACTATTATATAGAATTATCAAAAGGATTTCGAAAAAGAATATACAACTTATCTATATATATATTTCATACCTATATAAATACCTATATACATATTATACCAACTCCCTCGAATGGAAGTACAAAACACTCCAGGCAACAATGCATTTGGAATGGATGTCAACCTGTCAGTCCTCGGCCAACTCATGCGGCAGAGCAACCGCGAAGAGATTCTCGAGTAAATCTATCTCATGCAGAAACAAAACGATGTTCTCAAAGAAATCAAAAAGAAGATCCAGGCCAAGAGGCAAGCCGAATACCTCAACAACGAGTGCGACGAGGCAGAAACAACTCTCATCAAACCCATCCCACTCGTGATGACAGCCAGCAAACTCAATATCCTTGCCAAAGATCTCAATGTCGACGATACCTTCATTAGGGATAGCAATAATAATTATATCATCAATCTCAACGATGATACTAGTACTCCGAAAAGCAAAAGAACCCTACTGCACCAGAGTGAAGCATTTATTAACATGAAAAGCAGCAACATCAGCCACCAATCCAATGTGTCGGAGACGTCGAGATTCAGAAGGAAAATAACTGCACCATAGATTTGGCGAGTTTTGATCGTCTGGTAGAGGACGTAGCCGAGTCTTGTTCGAGGGAATCCTCCGAATCCCTTAAACTACTCCTCAAAAACTACGGAGAAGCGGTAAAAAATTCTAAAATTTTGAGGGTGTTAACTCGAAATTCGAGAAATAGAGAAAAGCTCATCATGAGACTAAGAATAAATATGCGATCCTATAGAAGAAGATGGAAGAGTCACAAAAGGTAAAGTAATTGTTGGAAAAGCAATTATTGAAATCGAAAGAGCAATCGGAGAAGGAAAAATTGAAATTGACGAACTTGATAGACAGAGAAAGGGCGTTAGTCAAGCACCAAACATCATTGTTGCTCAAAGAGAAGCTCTTGAATGAAGAGACTAAAAAAATAAAATTGAAGGTATACAAGCTCATGTATATATCTACATTTATCTTTTTAATTGCTAAGTTTAGATGTCGTATATATACAAATAAGAAAAAGTCCTGCAAACATAGAGGGCTCGAGTCGAAGGGATATGGAGGGACATCCTGAGAAAAGTAGATATCGGAGGTGAGTTCACAAGGAGTGTGTTCGATCAGTGTAAGTAAAGCTTGGCTTAACAGAGCAACAGGGTCAGTGAATATTAGGCAGATATCCAGAAACATAAACAAGACATTTAGAATCTTATAGTGCAATTAGAAGATATATCCCGTTGAAAATATATAAAAAACATATTAGATATATGTATCTAGATATAACACATATTGATTATGCTTTATGCACTAATAATCAATTGTTTATGTTGTATTTACTGTTTAACAAAATTTAGATACCTATTTGTTTAAACTAAGGATATAATATTCAAACCCAATAATTGATAGTTCCAA
The DNA here is from genome assembly GCF_059751285.1 of Brachycentrus maculatus. Taxonomy (NCBI): domain Eukaryota; kingdom Metazoa; phylum Arthropoda; class Insecta; order Trichoptera; family Brachycentridae; genus Brachycentrus; species Brachycentrus maculatus. Next base: position 3,740 of record NW_028281968.1, read on the forward strand.
TTTCAATAATTTAAGTTATTTTTCTGTTTTTTATAATAAAAATTTCATTTTATACAAGTTTTTGCATAGTTTTTTTTTTATTATTGTTATTATGAATCATTCTTATTTTATAATTATTATTAAGGGAATATATAATGTTCAGACTAGATAAGCAGAGAGAATCTTAAATTAGACAATAAGCCCAATAATCGAAGAAAACTCATAATTTTAAAGGAAAAACACAATAATTCTAAGTGACCCCGTGGAAAAATACTACCCCCAACTCTGACGTCTGTCTCAAAACTCGAGTGGCAGGCTGCTCAACTAATTCCATTCATAATAACAATCATAATATTAATAATAATAATAATAATAATCTTTATAAAAAGAAGAGAACTGAAGAATCACTTTATAAATAATTTATATAGTTTAGTTCTTTTGAGAACATCGAGGACAATGGAATCCATAATAGTCATAACAACAGTTATATGAGAAATGATAACGATAAAAGATTGGTTCCTCGAAGTAAAAGAAGAAAGGAATAAATGGTAACTTGCTGTAGTTCAGATAAGCAACTCAAAGAAAAGTATCAGACTGGAAAAATTCCGACAAAAAAACGATTCCCAGTGAGTAACCCAAGCATTAATTGCATTCAGAGCAAGAAATAACAGTTAAGACAGCGAAGTCCCTTCCAATCATCGACAATTAGTTTACACTTCAATAAATAGTCTCACTATCCATCATCTAAAAACACCCGAATCGACCGAAGTCGAATGCTTAACCTCCTTCGCTCAAGATAGACATTACATACCGATTTGCTGACTAACCACAATATGTTTGGCTTCGTCTCTAAAATAAATTCTTTCAAACTGATCTAAAGACTCGTCGATTCTCAAAGCCTCGATAATCAAGATGGCAAATGTTCGGTGGCGAAAGCGACGGAAAACCAAACTCCTAAGAGAGGAAGCACTCAAAAATTTAGTTGCGTTCTCATAAACAAGTAAAATAGTCTGAACAATAATTCGATTGTTATTGATCGAGGGTAATTAAGGGTTGAAAAGGCATGCGATCTGTTGTTAAGTGGAGTCCATAATTCTAGTAACTGCAAAAAAAAAGACATAAGTCATGAAATTCAAAAGACTATTTAGAAAAACTGACTCGCGAAACTAGAATATTATACTGAAGATTAGTAACAGCAGCGGGAGTATCAGAGAAGAGAATACGAATAATTCTCCAGAGAAGATCACAACTAAAAATGATTTGGAATTCCACTTCCAAAAATCTAACGCTGTGAAAAAATCAAGAAAGAAACTCTTGACCGAGAAAGATTAGAGTTATCTCAGGTACCTGCCTGCAGTAATTAGGAAACTAGAATCCGAATATAGGATGCAACCTGTCTATTATATCAATAAGAGTTGAAAAATCTAGATCCATTTGTCACTGAATATTTTTAAATCTATGAAAATAATCATAAAAAACGAGATACTACTAAATTTATTTCATTACATTATTTGTTACAAAACTAAATTTTTAAAATATTAGGAAATAAATATAAAGCAAAAAAAATATAATATTGATAAGCATCAAAAATAATTTTTAATCAATATGCTAACTTCTTTGTTTGCGCTTCTCATTCCTCTGTTATATTTGAGCGTGGCTCGTTTTCAAAATCCGATCCTAATAAACTGTTCTGTTTCCGCCCATTTACCCCTTTAAACCCTTCGCTGTTCAACTTGTTCTCCTTTTTCTCCCTCCTTATGTCTTCTTTTCTCTCGTCGTAATTATAAATAAGCCACCTCTTGAAATATTTCTAATCAATATTGTTAAAGAACTTTTTCACCGCCCCTTTCTTCTCAGCCTTCTTCTATTCTTCTTCCACCAGAGGTTTTTCTTATTCTTTTATTTATTCTGAGACTACTGCAGAAGAAGTAGATTAGGCAAGCTATTTCTTTCGTTTCTAAGCTGTCTCTGCCCGTTCTAAACTACAATTCACGAAAGTTGGCATAATTGCTCCTAAGATGACAGTGGTCAACATAACTATAATCAACACGCTGCTTTTAATGACCTGAGTCTCTTGGACGCTGTGGGGGTCGTGAGGATCTGCGGGCACCGTTAATATGAGAGCGAAAGCCACTGACCCTCTGATAACTCCTGAAAACCAGACGATCCCCAACTCATATATGTTAACATTCCATTTCTTGCGCATGCAGGGATAGACGACTGCCGACAAGAGCCATGTGCTAGCAAAACGACTTATCATACATACTCCGATCTGCAAGAACACGAATGTCAGACTCCATTAATAGTTGGTCTTGGAAGAACCGACGTAGTTCCAAGAGGAGAGACCTAAGTAGACGAAGAGGAACGATTCAGCAGCGAAGGATATGCATTTGAATGTTGTTCTATAAAAATAAATAAAAGCACAAACATATTTTTTTAAATGTATGTTTTAAAATATATTTACCCTGTGGCAAGTTGACCATTTCTTGTTAAGTTATAAAAATTGAAATGAGCCATCGTTATCCCACACACTAGCACAGAAATAACTCCACTAAATTCGAAGATCTCACTCAAAGCATAGCTCAAGATACCGAATAGGAAGCTCAGCACGACTTGCATAGTCACACTGTTCGCTAAGAATCTCAAGTTTTTAAAGGTTAGCGTACACAATATACTGCATCCAATCCCAATCAGCAACGAGCACACCAGATTGATCAAGAAGTTCTTCACGATGTTCAAAATGGCTACGGTATTGATTTATGCATCGTGCCCCTCCTGCTCATAGAACATTTGGTAGACTGATTTGAACAATATGATGGCCACGGCATCGTTGACCATGCCTTATCCGAAGAGGATAGAGAACAGTTTGGGGTACTTGGAGGCCTTGATCATTGTGAGGGCAGCGACTGAATCTGTGGCGCAGATGGTGGCTGAGTAGAGCAAGATGGTAGGGGTGGTCAGAGTGACGACGTTTTTGAAGTCTTTGTATTCGCGAATCCAGCCCATATCGTTGATGGTCATAGTCAGAAAGCTTGTTACCACAAAGGATACGAGGGTGCCTACGATGCCGTAGAGCGCAATATAATTGAAGTTTTGGAAAAGTTTGCTCTTCTTGACGTTATACCCCGCCTAAAAGATTATCGGGGGAAGCAGGCCGTAGAAGAAGGTTTTTTCTCCGAAATCATATCCATGGAGATTTTCAGAATCGAAGAGATAGATGAAACCTCCAACAATACAGCCGATGATGATGCCAAGTCCTGTCTCATGAATTACGTGGATCTATAAACATTATATATTTAATGAGATGGGGGGAGCATAAAGGAGAAATACAGTGATAATACATGTTTGCTTTCGAAGTAGGTCCCAGCCACTGCGTAAATCATGAGTAGAAGCACAATTACCATGAAGACGAAAGAGAAACTGGACTCGCCTTCGCTGGGAAGTCCATTGCCGAAGAGTTCAAACAAACCTTTCATTTCCTTTTGATATGTTTGATTAAATAAAAATAATTTTTGGATATGAATAACTATTAATATGCTATTTATTATTGGTTATTTTATGTAAATATCGTAAATCTCATCAAAATTAAACAATGAATATTTATGATGGAGTAATTTTTATTATTATCTACATTTTTATTATGTTGCCAAAATGACTCTCGTTCCGTTATCTATCCACAATTCGAAATGATAGTTTTCAAATCATTGAATTGTTGTTATTATATAAAATCATAAATAACAAATCATATACATATATAGTACTATACATTTTATGAAAATATTATCAAATTATATCATACATCTACGGGTCTATTTTACCCTTCGCTCCCTTATAAGTTTACAGAATTATTTGTTTCTCCTTACGAAGTTGTTTTAAGCAAAGTAGCTATTAACGGTGAATTCGCCTATTGCTGATCCTCGCCTTCAGATAGAGCGAAGTCGGCCACGTGCTCCTCTTCCATAACAGTTTTCCCCTTCCTGTAAGTCATAAGACTTCCAACTCCCAGCAGCAGTGGAGCGAGCAGTCCCCAAAACATTATTAAAGTGATCCCTGCACTAGGGTCTCCAGTCAACCTGTTGATGAGTCCGTAGAGAAAGGGAGAGGGAAAATATCCGAAAGTATTTTTGATGATTTCCCCCTTGGAATTTCCAAAGGCTCTGATTTCGGGTTGTACTGAGGACATGATCATGCCGGTTAATCCTGGCACCATCGCTCCTCCGAAGAAGAGAACTATCCATAATAGAATACTGACGACCCAGAAATATTTGACGAAGGGAATGATAACTCCTGCCCCGATGCCGACACAAGAAAACAGAAATAGGAAATATATTGTTCTAGGCTATTTATATCCTCCGATAGCGCTTACCACATAACCTCCTAAACATATACACAATAAATATATGAATAATAATATTCTTTAAGATTATTACCGAAAGCACATCCTAAAGTTGGCCCCGTGATCGAGACCACAGAATAAGCGATATTAACGCTAATTCTTGAGAAGTGCAGCACATCGATGAAGTAATTGGTCATCCAAAACTGGATGCCCGTCGAAACAAACAGCATCACTGACATTGTGAAAATAGCAACCAAATACATCTTGGTCTTGAGTAAAATCAGGAGCAGAGAACCGTAAGATGGTCTTTTTTTGACATTGCCTTCTTTGATTAGGAGGTGCTCGTCGATTTAGTGTCCAACTTTTTATTTCACATCCAGAGTTTCTTTAGAGATGAAAAAGAAGAGAACCGTGCAAATTGCGACTAAACAGATTTGGATGTAGAAAGAATATTGCCACTAATAAAAAATAATAATTAATAATAAAGTATTTATATTTTTATATGATAATTAAGGAAATGCTGGTAGTTTTATTTTGCTAATATATTTGTTTTTACTTCAAGATGTTGAACAACAATCGAAGTCATCCCGTACCCAGCAAAAATACCTAATGGAACTCCGATTTGCAGAAGAGTGATCCACAAGGTCGCCTTCTCGCCTCCGTTTTTATCTATCCACACAGGGAAGAACACAAGCATGAACACTTGGAAAGCTCCCGTCAGAAATCTACTAGCCATCGCGAGCCATATGATCTGACTCAGCACGAACAGCAGCAATGACCCTATCAAGAAGACGAGTCCAGTGAGGATAACAATTTTCGAGTTAAAGATCTGGAATAGTCGTCCGACGAATAGGCCTGTGACTATGATGCCGAGGTAGACGATGCTGCCAAGCACTCCGAGTTCGGTTTATCCGATGTAGTAGAAATTTTAAATCTCAGTAGTGCAGGCAGGGAGGATACCGTGGTCGAGATTGATAAGTATATTTGTGAATGCAACAAGTATAAATATATTGTTAGTTCCCATTGTTTTGATAACTTATTTTTTTTTTATGTATTTCTTTATTATATTTTTTGTTATTAAATGTTAGATTTTGTGTAATGCATATAAATAATATAGAAAAAATGAGTTATGTTTTATAGTTTTATTTAACAAACAACGTACTGATTTTATTTCTTAATAATATTTGTTAATTGTTTTTTTTATTATTTAATAATATTATTAATCATATTTCCTGGTGTAACACATATCAGCAAATATGCAACGTAGATAGATATATATATTTTATAGATCTGAATTCGATATTTAAATTAATAATTGAATTTTTTTAATAAGAATTCATGATAAAACACACTGTCATGTAGTGTAACTTTAAGAAAGGTTTATGAAACATTATTGCTTGATCATCTAAAATACTTTAAATTTAAACGATGGTATGTTTTTAGAGTTTTTTTCAGCACTCTTATGTTTTTTTTGATGTTATAATAGGAATATTTGTAATAGTTCTCTGTCTATTTAATATAATTTTAATGTTATTCACAATTTTTAAAAAGATATATATATATCTATATAATTATAAATAAATAATTACCATTAATTCTGATTTGGAACTAAAAATTATATAGAAATTCACTACAAATGATTTTTTTCTTATGATAGTATTCATTTATATTGTATATATTTTATCAATTTCTAAAAAAAGTATTTTCAAGTATACACTGTTTAGATTTCTGTTGGGATTGACTTCTTAATTATATGTAGCTCCATGTTCGCATTACTCCCGATATGACTCCCTTTTTTTACCTGGTTTTTCTTGACTCCGCTCAGACTTTCTTTGTGGTAAATCTTATTCTGAACTTCTACTAACGACTGGTTTCTCTACATCTACTCCTTCTGCAACATCTTCGGAAGAAACTATAAGTACGGCGATTTCGAGTTCTTGATCTCTTCTTTGATGGAGCGGCGGTTTTTCTGATGGTGATGAGAGGTGACTCCTTTCTTTTTGTTTTTGTTTTTACTAGCCTGTCTTGGCTCAGAGTCGGAGAGCGAATGAGACTCGGAGTTATTGTTGGAGTTCTGGTTGTGGACTTCTCTCACGAGTAGGAGGTCGAGAGGTTTGAGATGAGGAAATGGAGTCGGAGAGTGATAGTTCGGGTGGTTGTTGCATGGGATCACATTTTCCTTTTCGTCTGCTTCAGTGAATACGTGATTTCTGCCAGTGTTAATTTTATTATGAATTATTGCAAGTTTGTGGGTTTCCTTAAATCTGATGTATTATTGTTGTGAAATACTTCTTTTCTACTTGTACTGCCGATCGTCACGACTATGCCTAGTCAGTTTGTTCTGTCTTTTATCCCTGATTTCCTATGATCCTGAATCTGATTGTGAGCCTTATTATTATTATGATTCTGGTCTGTTCTATTATTTATCTTTGTTATACACCAGATGGATCTTTCGACTCTTTAAAGGCACCTTTCGTTTTTATCCATTCAAAATGTGAACATTATTGTGTGATGTAACATTTTTTAAATTGTTTTCAGTCATCTCTTGAAAATTCAGTCTTTCTGGCCTCCTTGTCTGGTGACCGCCATTGTTTAATCCCTAATTTCCTTAATCATTGTCCATAATGTTTCCAATTATTCGGCCAGATAAAAGAATATTCTAAGTATATTTTTTCTTATCATTTATCTTGTATCTTTTGTGCTGAATAGGCTGAATTCTTTTGTTTTTATTATTACAATTATTATCTTTAACCCTTAGAATACGTTCTCTTCCTCTAACGATTCACAGCAATCCTCCTAAGCTCCACCAACGAAAGTTTATCCTTCGTCTTCCCGTTGTTATTGTCGCTGATTGTGTTCCCCTTAGTCATTATGGCCTTTCAATGATCCTGCTGCATATTTTTTTGTGCTATTATTGAGTGTCGCGCCCGCAAACTTAGTAATCCTAAATTAATCAATGCAATTGATCTCACTAGTAGAAATGTGGACACATCTCATTTCCATCCTTTGTTTCTTGACGGTCTAACTTTCAAAATTTTGCTGGTTAACATTCCTTGATGGGCTCAATGAGGACTATGATACTATTGATATACTTCTATTATCATTGTTTGTGTCGCTAACAGTATTATCCGATTTATTATTGATAATATTTGAGTCGATGATATCTAGAAATTCGCTCGATGGCTCGCCACAAGGATCGGTTGTTATAACAATCGCTGGATCGTCCAATTGGAAGGTAGACTTTCTTGGGCATTTTATGGATATATTTTGATAGATCTCTTAATCTGCTGATTCCTGCAAGTTGTCAGAATCACCACCAATTACTTTGACTTCCTTCAAACGCCCGCGTGGTTGAAGCTGTTGTTACGTATTCTGATCGATTGTAAATTCCAAAATCCCTTCTCCCTTGGCAGTCTCCTGGTTTTGCATGCTGTTTTGTCTAGCTTCCTTCATCCCAGACTTGTGGGTCTTCAGTGCTTTGGGTAACGATGCTGTATATTTAATTATTTACAGTATAGTAGATTTTCGTGTTTCGAGATACGCCTATTTGTCTACTGCATATCTCCTGTAGGCAACTAGTCCCCAGATGGCAAGGATGCAGGGCCGAACCACAAACAAGTCGCAAGCCAACCCACTCCCGAGTAAATATAGCTCACTCTGGACATTAATGTGTGAGCCCAACATCAGAGAAAACCGAGTTCCCATCCAGCCGATTGTCAGTGCAGCGACAAGACTATAGATTATTTCAAGGGGATATAACGTTAGATGGAGTTTATTAACTACTTGATGATTTATGGATCGCTGATTATTATTATTGTCAGAACTAAGATAACTTGCACAACTATTTCCTTCATTTATATTGAATACCTTAATAATTTTTTACTTTGACAGATTGTCACAATACGTCCTTAGAGATCTTGTTGCACAAACTATGATCAATTCGATGATAAAGCTCACAGGTAAGCAGTAGAGAATGTTTGCAAAAATTGACTTAGCGATAAGAATGTTGAGGATTAATGCTGGAATCAGCATTTCATAAATGCGATCGCGAAATTTCCTGTGTAGATTGAACTTAGAAAATGGATGGTGACTTAGATAATAGGTCAGAAATTTTCCGATTCCGATTACTTCAATCTCTTCTTGCTTGGAGCTGGCGAGGGTGCACTTGATAGGACTGGCAGTTTCGGCCGTGGAATGGTGGTGATTATTGTTATGACTATTTTTTTAGTGAGCAGCGAGTTAGGGGTTATTGTGATTCGGGAGTAAATTCTACACATTTTATGTTTGCCTCTTGAAAATATGTTTGATGACGCAAGTCTCGAGAATGATCAAGGCGGAGTAAGACAGTCCTAACAATATATTGTCCCACTTTGACATATTTTTTTACAAATATTAAACAAATTAGTATGGATAACTATAATTTAATAATTCAATATTCATTTTCAAATATTCAAATATTAAACTATCTCTTTTTTTTAATAAAATATATGTTGGAGATTCAAGTGTTAAAATTAACGGTCTCATTATAAATTTGTCATTATTATTAATTTGTATTTTAAAATAGAAAAAATGCATTCTGCCAAATTATCATTATTAAAGAGTAACTATTTTTTTTTTCTAAAGTCATATAGTTATTAAAAAATGTATCCTATGTAAAAAAAATACTATATAATCTCCCATCAAAGCGAAACACATTTGAGAATATTTTCAGAAAACATATTTGTATCAAAGCTATTCAAGGCCAACCCTATCTTTAGTTTGTTATGAACCTTCCCACAGATATCCGTTATGCACTATACATCTTTTTACCCGAACTGGTTGCTGATCAGACTCACACAACAAAGCTGGTAATTCAGGACCTTCACATACAACCCTTATTCGAGTTTATACACATCTTCAGGCACTCGGACCTCCTGTAGCTTCTTTGGAGGTTTCTTCTTCTTGGCTATCATCTATTCATAGAGTTTCTTGTCAGCCAGGCTGTTTTCGTATTAGACTACCTCTTCGGGTTAAAGTTTGGTCATGGCTAAGGCTTTTTCGAATAGACATGACACGTCCTGAAAAGAGCTGAAGTTATTCTTTCCGAGGCCAATATACTCGAGACTCGATATCTTTTTAATGGCGAGCATATTCGTGAGCGATTGAATTCCATTTTTTGTTATATTGTTCTGGTAGAGTTCCAAAATTCGAATTTTGTAGGGACTAGATTCAGCGATAGCGCTGATCAGGCTGGCTAAGCCTTGGTCTGCCATGTTATTACCCTTCAGAGAAAGCACTTGAATCTGTGAGTAGGGTATTGCAGTGACAAGAGTGGTGCCCCACAAATTCGGGTTGTTATACTCGTAGTTGAGTCGAAGCAGCGATTTGTTTCTCTTGATAGTTTCAGCAACCAACCCTAAAGTCATCTCGGTGAGGGAATTATTTTCGTAGGTCATTTACACTATCACCTATGAATTTATAGAATCAGCCAATAATCGAAGAGTAGCCTCATCTATTCTATAGTTACGGAATTAGAGGGTACGGAGCGGTTGCTGTTTGGTCGAGTTGAGAGATGTGAGGTCTAGCCTATAAGCACCTTCTCGAGGAATGTATTATTTGGCGAGACTTGCCGTGAGACATGGGTGGACCTGAGAACCAAGGATTTTGGAGTGAGTATCGAAATAGTCTTTGATGGACTGGGTTTAGGAAGATTTGATTTGTTGGATGTATTCCAAAAGACTTTCACGATCAGCTTTGGAGATTTCGAAATAGGTCCAAAATGGGCTATTAGATAGTGATTTTCTTTTCGGCTTTTATGGTTTACTCATTTTGTTATGTGCAGATTTAATATATAGAGAGATTGTTCTTTTTTATTATTCTGAGGGAAGGTTTATATATATATATATATTTTTTAGATATTATAAGTTGTAATCGATAAAAGAATCCATATCTCTAAATTATTCCTAAAATAATTATTAATATATTTTGTGGACTTATTATGTTTTTTTTTTGGATTTTATTGAATTCGTTTTTTTTTTAAATATAGCTAAATAGTATTGAGCAGTCATTAATTTTAGAACAATTGGTTTATTTTATGTATTAACATTAAATTATGTCAAGAAAAATAAATATATAACTCCAGTCCTCCTTTGCTGGGCTCAGTTCCTAAAATACCAATTTTAGTCAAGCAAGTGATACAAATACACATAGATTATGTTCAAGAGAATATCAGTAACATATAAATTAGCAATCAATTAACATTAATAGATAGATAAATAGAAATATACCCTATATATATTTACCCAATCTTATATATCTAATGTTCTTGCATTCAAAAATATTTATTTAAAATATTTCGCCATTCATAATAAATATTTGTTTCCTTATAGAAAAAAAAATATTCAATTATTTTTTCATATAATTTAAAGAAACATATAAAAAAATGTTTGATTTCTGCATTTCTGAAGATTCACTCGACCTCCAAGAAACCGTACCAATCGTGTATAAACAAACTCCCATCATCAGACTGGGGTTCGGAAACTACAAGAAACACAATAGCAGCAAGCTGAGCATCACTTCCAATAGTTTTCCTGTTGTGTTTCCGGAAAAAGATAGGAAGAATGATCAATTGGTTGTGCCCCTTCTTAGTGATCATCATTATACGAATTAGTCATAATTACTAAAACACAATTTTAGTCTGACGAACTTGAACACAAATAGGAGAACGAGCGAGAAAAGAGAGATGATGCCGTCCAAGGGGAGGATCTCTAATTCCAACTCTACTAACAATTTAGGAAGAGGATCTGAAAGAACCTCCGATTCCGATAAAAATGCCAATTTTATCTTATACAGTGGACAGCCGGTCGAGAGACAGAAAGGACATGTTCACTTGAAGAATGCTGGTGACCATAACAAAATGACCCCTAATTCGATTCAGTTTCAGAAGGCACCACCAAACATGGCTCAGCAAAGAGAAGAAACAATAAATGAAAATCGAAGAAGAAAACAGTTGTCATTTCATTTGCCTGAACATCATATCATCGTTCTCCCATCAAACCCATCATCACCATCTTCCCAACAGCAACAGCAACAACAACATCAATCTAATCCTCTGTGCCTTTCAGCGGAGGAGGACAAGTCAAATGCACTCTGCCACACGCGATCAGAAGAGTTCACCCGCCACGCATCAAAATCAGTCTACCTTCCCGAAAACAACAACTTTCTATCCGCACAAAGTTACTTGAACGCCACTGACTATCATCCTTCAGCTTCTTCCTATTCGAGCATCGGTGGCAATAATTCTATTTTGAACTCATCGGGCAATCATTCTGGCTACTGCTCAATAGCTCAATATAAACCTCACTTATCACCCAAGTCGGTTGTCCTCTCCAAGCACGATGAAAATAAATTGTGCCCTCCCATCAATTCCAGCTCGAGGCAGCAGAATTCGAGAATAGTTTTCGAGACAAAGTAAGAAAATATAGGACAAAACGTTACCGTCAAAGCGATTATCGAGAAGAAACCATTATAGACTTACAAAGATATGCTCAGAGCCGACCCTACCGAGAAAACTGTCGTGTTCAAACCAAAGAAACCTCAACTAAATTTTACATACTCAAACCGAAACCCGATTTCGGGAGTTCTCAAATCTTATAATAATCAGGCTCCCTTGTTAGCAACACCATCTTGCCAAGCCGAAGAAAAGAAGAGTGTCCTAAATATTAACCACACCATCAGCAGTAATAACAAAAGCATTAACATCACCCCCATGAATTAGGCTTTCAAAAAAGCAAAAATACTCTTCCAAAGCGTGGAATCCATCGAGCAAGCCCCAGGCACAGCCACCGACATGACTGAGAATAAAAACATTATCCCACTTAGTAAACTTAGCAGCATCAAATTCAAGTGCAATGAACAAGGGACGTATAGTAATAACAATATTAACGAGATCAAAAGTAACTCTTCCATTCAAACGAAAAGACTCGGAGATCTAAAATAGAGCCAATACAAGAATACTGAAAGCAAACAATACATCTATTCGACTAATTCCCTCCGAGTTGAAGAATCGATGATTGAGGACTTCTCGATCATGCGAAACTTCCTTGTACTCAAAGTGCTCAAGCATTGTGAAGAAGGAGGCCGTTAATGTTCTTACGAAAACATCCTAGCCTATGAGAAAAATATAGGATTTCTTCTCAGTCTCAAAAAAGTTGAAAAGGAGGCCCATCTCGCCGTCATATCCAATGAGATGATGATCTCACGCCTCCTCATGCACAAAACAAACTATGCAAGTTGTTTTTTGAAATACTATGAGTCACAGTTCTCCGAAGGCTCTCATTATTTGATTCTTAGGTAGTTCTACGATACCACGCTCTACAGCATCAGAAATAGTATCGAGGAGGAGAACCTTCCTAAATATCTGATACCCATTATGGAGGCGTTCATCCTACTTGCTGAACGAGGAGTGAAATACCAGAATTTCACTCTCCATAACGTAGGGGTCGTGGAGTCACTGATTTCGAAGAGTTGCAAACCAGGTGGGGCCGAGTATTACCCTTTAAAACTTATGGATTTTGAAAATTGTGTAATACTTGGGAATCCTGAGGAAATTCGAGAGCTGAATATTTTCTACAAGAAACTAATATCTGAAAGCGTGAAGAGTATTTTTGAGATAGACAGTAGTAGTGGTGAATCGGTAACGATGTATTATTCGAGAAGAGACAAGCGTACCCTCAATGGAAAGACTCAGCTGCTACTTAAATCTTTAGATGATCCGTATGTTCAGATTTAAGAAATTAAATCTCATGTTTACTTTAAATGAAATACACATATATAAAATGTCAATATTTTTAATAAAATAAATAAACTATTTGTGAAACAATTCATAATCAAATATTTATATAGATATTAAAAAAAGAAAATGTCCATTTACAGTGGTTTCGCAACAAGGAAACAAGAGGTCTACTATTTTTAACTATCCCAGACCCTTATAACCGCTTTAGTCAAACGCATCGCCAAGTTTTACCGTAATGAGAAATGCGATGAGGCTGTCTTCCAGGACGCCATCCTCAAACTATACAATACTCTCGAAGATATGGAATCTCGAAAAGTACTTTAATTCTTACTTTAACACATAGCATCTAGATCCAAAATACTCACCACTTTTAGCTCCGCTCCTTGAGCAACTCAACCTCTTCGTCTCGGAGCAGCAGCAAGGGCAACCTCCCAAACAAATGGCAGCAGGCCAAACAGAACCGTTGAGGAAACGGCCCCAAACAAAGATATAATCCTATCGGCAGAGCGATATCAGTTCAGGTCGAATACGAGTAGGGGTTTAGCAGGTTGGTATTGATTAATATTCCGAACTATAGGCTAAACCTAAAACAGCGCAGTCAGGAAGACAGCGTATTTTCTCCTCAACGAATCGATCCCAGAAATCCCTTGAAAGTTAAACATTGCTGACCCAAAAGTTTGATAGCGCTAGTGGTAAAATTATACCAGAAAGATAGTTTCGTAACAACGACAATAATAACGGCACTAACACTAGTAACAGCAATTATATAAAAAATCCCAGCAAAATACTCAAGTCTGGAGGTAATAGTCGATAACTGAAACTTCAAAGTGAAGTCCCTTGGGACGACGACAGCAATTATTACTACCGAACCGAATCAAGGTCGCTAACAAAAGTTCGTTCGAAATGCATGAGTCTGGACACGCACAAGTTGTGCAAAGACGTGAATAAAGCATACGAGAGTATAATCGAGAATTTGATTAATACAAAAGCATTCAAAAGAAAGAAATACTTATTGAAAAAGAGAGAAGAAGATGTTATAAATGGAATCGTTAAATGAGTGTTTGTGATCCCTATAAATGATAATACATAATAATAATGAATTCATTCAATATATGTAACCAAAAAATATCAATTATACATTCTCCTCTATATTGTATAAAAGCTAATAAAATAATAACAAATATGATCTATATTTAATTTTATTTGTACTTTTCCTTGAAATAGATAGTATTTTTTTTAAATAGGAATTATGACATCAATCTAATTTTTGTTTATGATTATTGGGTTTTTAGTAGAAATAAATATAAATACAAAAAATATATCATTTTTATTCTAACTTTCTTTGTTAAAGCACACCTTTACGAATGTTTTACTCCCTCGATGTAGCAAGTTTTCATTCTTTATGTTATATTTTTGTAAAATTAAACTAAGCTGTATGCATCAAATACTCATTTAGGCTGACTCTCTTCTCAGAGCAGGCAGCTCGATTCTTTTGTTGTTTTTCATCACCTTCTTGATCCTCTCATATTCATATGCATATTTATTCATCTTCACAGGACTAAACTCCGATTGCTTGTGGATCAATCTCTCAGCCAACAGACTGTTTTATTCATGGATTTTTTGTTGCATTCTGAAAAATAATGAAAATAATATATACACATTAATAATAATGACCATATAAAAATCAGATGATAATACTTAATAATGGTTACTTTTTGCGGTAGGGATTAATAGGCAAAGGTTCGGGAATGTATTAAAGCTTATTGCTAAATGACAAGCTTTTGCGCTGCGAGATGTCAACAAGGCGTTCGAGGAGTTTATCGTTCTCGTAATTAATCTGGTCATTGACTTTTTTGAGATAAAAGTGGGCCGAGTTCATCCTGCTTGGCCTGGATAGTGCTTTATCGTCTCTTCTTCGACTGTTGCCTCTGACTATCTCGTTGATTCTTTTGAGGTGTTTTTCGTACTAGATTTATTTTTCGGCTCGCCAAAGCGGTCGCGAGTACTATAGTTTCATTTAGGGTATCTTTTTAATAAATATATTTATATTTTATAGGGCAAAGTAAAAAAAAAAAAACTATACAAATAATAATAAAGTATAATATAAATACTAGCAATCACCTTATTTCTTTGGAGATAAAAAATAGTTGTGTTTAAAATATATATTTATTAGGTAGATAAAATATTTATTTAAAAATATTACTAGATTTTGCTTTGCTAAATTTACAGCCATACTTTTTAGCTAATAATATTATCAATCAATTATCAAGTATTTTTTTTTATGTATTCAATCATTTGTGGAAAAATATACAAAAAATAAACTATATATTCAAAAAACATTTCCGAAAACTTGCAGAACTTAAAAAACAAACGGAACTTTAATTATATATCTTTCTCGATAGATATATAATTTTTCCATTTTTTGTTTCAGTGTTTATTATTCTCTAAACAATACAATATATAATAGTTTAAACGCTTGGATTGAAATAATTAAAATATTCGAATTTATATGTTTATAGGAAATCAGATAATTAGCAAAAAAGAATAAAAATCAGAGAGTTTCATAACCAGTTCAATTTTTAAGATTATTTTGCTTATTTTGAGCTGGCTTTTTATCACATAAGTTCATATTGAAATAATTCTATTGTTCATATCATAAACAATTTCAAAAAAAAATAGTTATACATATATATTTTTATACTGCCATCGCTAATATTTTTAATAATCACATCTTATGCAGAGGTACGCAGAAAACATTCGGGAAGAAGTCTGGGAGAAACTACGAAACATATTCCTCAAATACACCAACAAACGAGAGACTATCACTCCCCAACAGGTTGAACAAATAGTCATCCATTAGCTCAAGCAAACCAACCCTACCGAGATCGACTATGTCATGAAAAACCTCCAGAGACTCGACGTCGATAATTCAGGCACCATCGACTTCCCTGAATTCGTAACCCAAAAATATACCCCATAATACTTATTTTGCCAACTCGCATATCCTTTCGTGTTTTCGCAAAAAATACATCGTCCCCCGTTTATATCCTTTTTACTTATTTTTATTTGTTTTAAATAAACAATGTCTATATATTTTTCTTTCTATATTGATAGGCGAACTTTCTTCTTAAAAGGCACTGTGGATAAATAGCATTACAACGTATGCATATTGAAAACAAAATAAAAAACGGCAAAGATCGAAAGATAACCCCAGAAGAATTCAATACTCTCTTGAACAATGCCTACAAGTTTATAGGAGTAACCACAAGTCCCTCTCAAACCAACGAGATCTTCAAAGAAACCGACAAAGATAAAGACGGTCTAATTACTTACGTAGAATACTTTAAATTCGTATAACAATACCTCTGCAAATCAGTAAATAATTTAACGAATATCATATTTTATTATTTAAGACATATTTGTATCTAACTCCTGATTTATTCTCAATTATTTTTTATTATCTTTATTTAATTATCTCTAGAGCCAAGCCCTTCAGGTCCCACAGTGTCCAAAGTGACGATTATAAACACCCAACCGTCTTCAATAAACCAAAAATAGTTTCTAAGTCGATTGAGAAGATTTCTTTGGATTTAACTTCGAAGACTTTACGACTACTACGATACAAATAAAAACAATCTCCTCTAACATCAAGAAATAAACGTCCTCATCAAAGAGATTCTTAAATAATACAACCAGTCAGATATCGACTACCTTTTGTTTAGCATATTCAAGCTTAGTCCGAACGAAAAAACCAACGCCATCACCTTTTCGGAATTCGCCCAATTCTTCATTAGACACACTGGAGAACTAGGAGTCAATCGGTTCAGCCAATTGCATCGACATTCCAAAAGGAATCTCAACCGAGACGACTTTGTTGTACTCGTAAAAAGTAGCTTTAGCTATTTGCCCTTTTCGCGAGTTAGCGATCTTCTCCTCTATAAGTTATTCGATCGCATCGATACTGACAATGACGGAGTGATAAGTTTTTCCCAATATACCTCGTGGGTCAACGATTTCCTGAGCCTCAACACTTATTACACAGGTAGGGGTTATGAGACCCAATAAGATGACGAGTCTCTGAGTAATGGAAGAACGTTAATCTTGTCGGAAGATGAGTGGAAAAATCAACAAAACAAATATAGTCGAGAAAGCATTCGGCCAGCAGCAGTGGCGAGCAACTATTTAGTTTCCTCTTCTTCAGCTTCAACCCTTCTGAAACCAGCCCAGAGTAGCATAGTCTTCAACAGCAGCAATTCCAGTGTCATCGGTCCTCTGAGATTCGCTTCTCTCGACATGGCTATCTAAGTACGCAAAAGGGTCCAACAGTTATTGAAGGCGTTCGACCACAACCACAATGGAGTTTTCGAAGAAGACGAGATCGTCGATGTCCTGCAAACCTTGCTGAAGGAAATAAGCACGAAGTTAGATATGTGACTCTGAATGTTTTCAGATATGACAAGGATGGAGACAAGAAAATCACTCTTGATGAGCTCACCAATTTCTTTCTAGAAATGCATTGCGGTGAGATGGCGATCCAGAGACTCCACCGCAACGACACTTACAAACGAGGTAAATAGAAGTTGATGGACTTGCAGTAATTCATCAAAACAGTGAACTATGCTCTAAGCTTCTTAACCTACTGCCCGGGGACCAGCAGCTCTCCCATCTGTTCACGGAGGTCGACAGGAATAATGATGGTTTCATCACTTATTCGGAATATTTCTAGTTCCTAAGATACTACTTCGGAAGCCAGTCCTACGTTGGAATCAAAGGCGTTGAAGAGATTGAGCATACCTGGCTGACCGAAGTCAATTTTATCCTCAATAATAACTCCTTGAGCCTCTAGGAAAGGCTACGAAGGCTCATTATGTATCAAATTGGATGGCTGACCTACAAAAACTAAGCTGATCGCAACCGTAGACTCACAAAAAGATAGGTCATCAGTCTCCTCAAAGCACACTTCAATTATTCTGATCATGAAATAGAAACATTGCTTCGCGATAAACGACTCTACTAAATCGATACTGTCGGCATCACATACGAAGAACTGCTGAAGTTTATTATGGGCTATCACATTCACGATTATCTGATGCAAAACTATCTCAAGAACAAGAGTCTTAGTAAAGCATCCGAGAAGCGAATTAATTTCGAATAGTTCCTATTGCTGACAGAATTTGCTTTCGCGTTTACCAACTTTAAACCCCGAAGAGATCAGATGGATCTCTTATTCAGGATTGTTGACACAGATAGCGATGGCTGGATTAGCTACGCCCAATACATCCAGTTCTTGGACTATGTGCTCCATGGTCGAACTATCGAAAAATTGAAAAAAGAGTAGAAGATAGCAGTAAATGCACCGTCAGACGAGGAGACATTGTATATCTAACTCTGGGGAGAACTAAGGAAGATATTTAACTTCTACGACTCCAACAAGCGTGGGTATTTGGATGATAGGCAAGTTGAACTCTTTTGTAGAGAAGTATTGCTTGAGAGTTCAAATAAGTAGATCAGATATATTGTTGCCAACTTATTCAAAATTGATCCTAACATCAAGTTGAAAAAGGTTGAATACCTAAACTTCGTAAAAATAAATATCAGATAAGTTAATGATTCATTATTTTTATATATATAATTACATTGTAGGCACCATTTATATTGAATCATTGCGCAGAGACAGCTTTGAAAAGATTCCATCTCCAGCAACAAGCAGGGAAAGACCATTTGACTAGAGATGAGTTTAATATTGTGGTGAGGAGCGGCTACTAGTTTTTAAAAACTATAAGTACTCGCGGCGACTTAATTAATCTGGTATTCGAAAAGCTTGATAAAATGGGCAACAAACGCGTCCAGTATGCAGATTTTATCACATGGGTGCATTTCAGTATCGCCAAAAATCCTAGAATTTGATTTAGTGATTTTTGAATTAAAAAAAAAACAATAAGACATATTATTAATACTTTTTATCTATGTTTTTTCTTTCTATATCGATGTTCATTAAATATCTTTTGTATTTCGTGTTTTACTTTATAATTTCAATAAATACCATTTTAAATATTTTAATAAACAAGTAATTTATTTGATATAGATATTTAAAAAAAAAAAAAAATACAATATACTAAAACTTAAATAATAACAATGAGCGAATTCTTTAGTAACAATAGTAACTAAAATGATCTAATATTTAACTCTACGGACTTGGCAGCCATCGTCAAAGGACTTGGCCTCGGCTTAGATGTCGATATTCGAAACGACACCAAAAACATATTAATGGATATGGGGCGCCATTACGTTGATGAGATCCTCGATTGTTGCAAAATGATGGTGAAGGACTCCCACACTCCCATAACCCTCGAACACATTGAGAAAGCAATCAGACTCAAGTTCACTGGGCCTAACAGAGACGATATCAATAAACTAAAGAGGAGACAGGCGGAGATCGATATGGCTGACGATATGGCCAAAAATAAAAATAGAGGCGACAAAGAATCATGATTGTGTAATCAGCACAAGAATGATAGTCTAATAGTTTATGATTTTTTAATAGAGATACTTATTTTATTTCCATTTATTGCTTTCTCAAAAAAAAAATTAATGGCCCATAGATATGGATATCAAACACCCACTTAAAATATCTGATTCCTTTATGTTATTACATGAACCAGTTACTTATCCACAAATTTAATTAAATCTATTAAATATAGATAATAGCATTAAAATAAAAATACCTAATAATCGTGGTAAAAAAAAACAAAGAGAGATGACTGATCATATCACCTTTCCAACCTAGATTATGGGTTCATTGTAAACCTCGCAATCGACAAACAGGACAAACTTGAACAACAACAATCCCACAAGCCTCAAAAAGCAATTTAACAGATACATCGACAACCTTGACACCACACTAAACAAAGCAATGTCTTCCCAAAATATTAAACTCACCTTCAAACAGACCCGCCTCCGAAACGAGCTAAGGTCTATCAGGGATGAACAGAGTAAGCTGATAACGGAGATTAACTAAAAAGAAAAGTACTACGAACAGACATATTTTAAGTACCTTAAGTCCGATATTTCAAAATACAGCGAATATCAGGGATTCTTCGGGAAATAGTTCAAGAAATATTAAAGCAGTATCAATAGAGGATAGCTTCAGAACGAAAAGCTCAGGATGGTTAAAGAGGCATTGAAAGTTAAGCTGAAAATGCTAATGAAATAAAATAGAGATATTGTTCAAACAGGCAATAATCATAGCCAATAAAAAGACGATAATAATAGTTATATTAATATCGGTAGTAATATCAGATTGAAAACCGAACATCACAGAGCCTCCTTCGAAAGAGGAGAAATGACTAAGCGAACAGAAAGCACCTAGAGATCTATACGGCTGATAACCGAACCTACCATTTTACAAAACGACTCAACTATGAAACGACCCGCGAGCTTGACAAGCTTCCCGAGTATTAGCAAGCTCGTAGCTCGACTTAGCACAACAAAGCACATCACCGAGAGGAAGCCAATCAATCAAACTGCTATCTTGAATATTGAATTGCTGATCGAATGCCTCGTAAACTGTAAGAAATACTATGGGAAATAGATTGGGAGTCGAGATCACTGGCTGGAAAACATAATGATCAAAGGCAGATATTATACAAGACTCATGGAGTTTCTGAATACTAAAATCGATATCTACAAGAATGGGGATAAAGTGTTGCCTTGATGATTTTTCATTACATTATTATTATCAAATTTAATTGTTTTTCATTGTTTGATTGATGATTTAGATATATTATATAGATATTTCTAGATTTTTATGAAATTAATTGAATAAATCAAATTTTATTATCTTTTTCTAAATATATAGATACACTTTAGAGATAAAAAAAATAATCGCAACATTTCTTATTTTTATTGCGAACCATTATATTTTTTTTGTTTTCTTCATCTTGAGGTTCACCATTCACAATTTCCCTGTCTGATCATTTGATAAACACTCTTCGTATTAGTTTGTTAATATAGTTTATTGAGATGGTTAACAGAATTGACAAAGTTATAATTTATAGTTTTCACAGCTTTATCGCCAGATTTACTTATCCCGTTATTATTACTAGTATTAGGATTTGCAACCTTATGATTGAATGCTGATGCCCTACCATAAGCAGAGCTTTTGAAGTTCTATCCTTTCACTTCTATATTAGCCGAACTAAAAGGTTCCGAAGAATAATAATCGCCACAAGCATTTGGGATTTGCTGCAATTTGGAAGGACTTGACGGGTTTTCTAAGAAGAGCCTTTGTTGGGTGAATTGGAAGGGCTTGTGACTTTCTAAAGTTTTGATCAAGTTGCTATGGTTGTTGCTTTTCAATATGTTGTTCTTTTTGTTCTTCGATTTCGTATGGTTCACTATACTTACCTCGTGGGGAGACAGTACAGGATTACTAGTTGTTCCTGTAATATTAGTGTTCTTCGCTGTCAATGTATTAAAAAATGTCTTAGCCTTCGCATTTTAATCTGTGATTGTTTTGGTATCTTAGTTTTGACGGCAGGTGTTTCGTTCTTCGACTGGAGTCGCGTTGCCTTTTGATGCTTTGGCATCTGCTTTACCCGAAAGAGGTCTGGAAGCGTGGGCAGTCAGATGTGCTCTGAAACATCTTGAAAAAGACTAGGCTTCGATTAGATGGTTATTCGGGCTGTTTCGGAACAGGGGAGTCTGATTTTAGATATCCAGAATTAACTCAATGGAGTTCATCAAAGAAGTGTTTTTGGTCTTGGAGTTCGCCATCGTCCCTTTTTGTAGTTTTGTAGAATTACTCGAGGATATTTACCTCTTGTAGCGCTTGCCTTTGCTTGCTCGGTTGTTTTAGTTATCATAAGCATTATTTTTTATCTTATTCGGGGCACGCCAGCCAGGCACAATCATCATGGCATTCTCTTGTGGCTGGTACTGGCTGCTAGTGTGCTGAGTTTTGTAGACGTAATGATTTCGAGAGTTATGGGGGTTACAAGAGGTGGGACGACTATTGATGAGCAAGACAGTTTCCAAGTCCTGGTAGTCTCGTTCGGGATCGTTGAATATTTTGTGTCCCAGATGGATGTCAATGATTTCCTCGTGAGCATTGAAGGAGTCGTGTATTCTTGCGGCTACATATTTGCTATTGCTTTTACTTTATCGATTTTCTTTACAAACGAGCTCCTATTTGTTTCTGTCGATAACTCCATTGGTATTGTTGTGGCTTTTTGTATCATTTTGACTCTTACTGTTCTCGTCGTTATTTCCCTTGATGTGCTTTTCTGGGGTTAAATTCTTTAGTGATTCTTGGGAGTATTTTAGAAGAGAAGAATGATGCTGATAAGAAAAAGGAGGGGGGTTATTATAATCGGGAGCAAAAGGAAATGTCTGTATTTTGCAACCCCGAAAGCCACGAGGGCCTGTGCATTGTTGAGGAAACATGGATTTTGGGGAAACAATTTGATGTTCTATAGGTGAAAGTAAACAGCATTAAAAATATGTGTATTATACATCATTAGTAATTGAATATTTTAGAGAATAAGAAATCATAATAAGTAAGTAGCGATAACGAGCTACAAATTCAGGAAAAACTAGTTTTGTGTTTTTTTGGTACTTGAGAGTTGTTTTGAATGCAATCGTATAAAGGTATCAGCTTCTGCCATTTTTCAAGCTGGATGTTTTGTACGTGTTTTTTTTGTGTATATTTGTATGTAATAATAAAAATGAATATTAGATGGAAGTATAGTCATAGAATTAGAAATTGATATATTCTCCGAAACTAATATAGTATAGAGAGTGAAAAAAATAAATTTAAAATTCCAATTATATAGGATTTTTGAATATAAACATCTTGATTGTATATTGTGGTTTTTTATATATTAGTACATATTTATATTGCTGTCAATATATAAGTAGTTAGACATATATGACTTGAATTGGGGGAAAAATATTTAACTACATCTATATAGGGTCAAAACAAAAACAATCCATAAAAAAAAGAATACGCATTGTATATTTATATTATTAATTAGTATCATTATCAAAGTTAATTAATGAAATATAGATAAAATAAAATAAAAAATTAGCAGAGAGAGGTTTCGATCCTCCGACCTTTGAGTTATGAGCCCAACGCGATTCCACTACGCCACCCTGCTACATCTATCCTTCAGGAGCCAATGCCAAGTGTATATCTTACACCTTCTTTCAATAGGATATAAATATATAATTTAGAAATAACTTCCTTCCAAAAAATAACAATAAATTGTTTATCTGAGGTTTTTTGTTTATCTGATATTTTTACATTGGAGAGAATTATGTGGCTTATCAATAAGCACATAAAATCACATTTCTAATAGTTAATCAGTCTAATTTCATAAGTTAATACCTTTCAGACAAATAGTAAGTATGACCATTAATTTCATATTTTTAGCTCTTGATATATAATAATCATACAATGACATTTATTTATATATTACTGTTATATATTTTTTCTCCCAATCATTATTGCTATTCGATAACAAATTTATTAAAGACAGTATAGGAGGATAAAAGCAAACAATAAAGAACACCTTTAGAAGATATAATAAGTGACAAAACAATTTATATTTTCTTTTTTTTTGTCTTAACGATATTTATTTTATATCAGACCACTTAACGACCAGCGAGTGGAGTTTTTATTTTTTAGAAATACGATTTCCTTTTGGATGTTTCTGTCTACTTGGCAGTTTTTAATGACTCCTTTGGTGTATGGTTGTTATAAAAATTATTTGCTAGTCTATTTTCGAAGGATTAAACTCCCTGAATTTAACGTAGAGTTTTTAGCCCTTTATCTGATCTTTGATGGATCAGCACCCTCGGGTTGTCCAAATTTCGACTCGGTTCTATCTGGGTCATGTTGTGGACATTGTTTGGCTCGTAATCTTCGAAACACTATTACCTTTTGTTCTGCAAATGTATTATCGGGGTGGTTTTGGGATTATTAGAGTAATAGTTATAATTGTTGTTATTGATGTTGAAATTATGGGAGGCCTTGGCTTAAACAAGTGGGCGACTAAAGCTGTTGAAGTTGTCGATGGGTTCTGTGGTCATCTTACTCGAGTATATCGAGGTTCGACTGATATACTTTGGTTGCGCGACGATGTTATCGCTGATGGATTTGAATTCCGGAAAATTCGTATACTGTCTACCAACTGCAATGCCTTTGGCTTTAAATTCGGATACTAGTTTATAATACAGGTGAAGTATCTCCTGCTTAGATTGATCGGCTTAGGCCAACAATTATTATTTTTGCTATAAATAAATAAATGGTTTTATTTTAAAAAATACTTCATAAAGAAAATAGATAAATATAATAATAATAAGTGAAAAATACAATGAAATCATTGTTTGTGTGTGATGTATATAATTGTTTGTAAAGTATTGACTATTCGATCGTACTTAACTTTTAAGTTTCTATTTTTCGATCTAGTTTTTGAGGAATAGAATCGAGTCTTTGAGACGTTTGTTCTATTGCTTGAGTTATTGTATTTCTTAGTTGGTGTTGGCGAATGATTTGTCTGGGCGTTTAAACACAGTCGATGCAGAATTCTTAAGCATTATAATTTAATTATGTATTTATATTTTGTTTATTAATTATTATATAAATTATCATTAATGTTACGATTATTATTATTATTTTTTTTAGTTATTGTTAATTATTTAGTTATTCGCTTTGATATATATTTTTTTCTTAACTTCCAATTTTGTTTTTTTTGCTAAATGTTTCAAAAAAAATATAGATGTTATGTTAATTTATTATTATCATTTTATTGTTAAACATCAATACTGTTATTTGTACATTTTCATAATTTGTAGAATTTTAACAAATTAATGAAACAACGCTATTAAGTAATAAACATAAAAATAATATATAGATGTATGTATATATACATTTGTTACTTCTTTTATAATATTGTTAATAATATTGATATGCAATAATAAAAATATTTTTTTTATCTAAACAAGTTTAATTAAAAAAATATATCGGGAAATCGAAGAAAAAATATGACAGTAATAAGGAATGGGGATTGTGAATATAACAAAGAATATATTTATGTGGTTAGAATCGGATATCAGACATTTCCACAAGTGAAGGCTATCGATAATTTAATATATTTATTTAGTTCGAAACGTCAAACATCCTTTGTAGATAAACAACTGTATATCAATGGAATCAATTGATATATTTTCATAAAAAAATATATTTATACGCATCTATATGTATATTATATGTATATATATATAATATTTGTTATTTAACAAACGCATAATGAATAATTTTAAAACCAATTTCCAAAGCAAATACGAATGTCTGAGAAAAATAAAGGGGGTTGGGGTTGGGGTTGGGGTTGGGGTTGGGGTTGGGGTTGGGGTTGGGGTTGGGGTTGGGGTTGGGGTTGGGGTTGGGGTTGGGGTTGGGGTTGGGGTTGGGGTTGGGTTGGGGTTGGGGTTGGGGTTGGGGTTGGGGTTGGGGTTGGGGTTGGGGTTGGGGTTGGGGTTGGGA
>NW_028281969.1:0-20067 GCF_059751285.1 Brachycentrus maculatus
TCCCAACCCCAACCCCATCCCAACCCCAACCCCAACCCCAACCCCAACCCCAACCCCAACCCCAACCCCAACCCCAACCCCAACCCCAAAATGGGAAGCTGGGAAATATTCCAAAAAATTCATAGAGAACAATTATTATAGAAGCATAATTCAATGTTGTATGTGCAATAAAACAGAAACCATAATGCGTCTATGTAAATGGACATGCATATATATATTTATTGCGAAATCGCGACAGAGAGTTCATTGTAAAAGCTTGCATTCACAAGCGAATTGTATCCAAATTACATAGCCTTCCTTGGATATATGAAATAAGTTGCCAACGGTGATAAATGATCATTTTGCTAGTTTCATGATAGCATTCACTGAATCATCATTGGTTTCTCTCAGGGCTCTGATTGCTTCAGCCTTTGAGCATTTACTGTATTACATCACCATCTTAATATTATCGGGACTCAATCCTTCTTCTGAAAGATCTTCGGCAGTTGCCTCTTCGGCTTTGGGTCCGACAGCTTTGGATTCTGTCGATTCAACTTTCGCTTCTTGGAGTCCTTCGGGGCTGATTGGACTAGTGTACTGATCCATTTCGTTTTGGCCGGCTTGGAGGCCATCGAGGTTGGGTTTACCGAAAACGATGTAGGCGTTTTCGCTGCCTGGAGATTTCCACACATCTGGATCATCGATGCTAATCACGAAGTTTTTGCCCTTTTTAATGGTGACTCTGTTGATTCCAGTCACAGGCTTCAATCCCATTTTGCTCATGGCCTTTTTGAATTTCTTCTATCCTTTGGTGCCTTTCTTGCCATCGTGGTCGTGGTCGTCGCCTGAACTGTGGTCGTCGTCGTGATCGTGGTGATCGTGATTGCAGTTCTCCCCATGCTCATGCACCTACTTTTTGGCTTCTTATTAACTCATGGTAAATTGTGATCTGAAATTATATCGAAATATATGGATTAAACTAATTTAAATATTCATGTCTTTGCAATGAAGACCATGGCGTATTCATTTCGCACATATATTCTTTATTGCTTATTGGCATTAGTTTTATTTGTTATCAGGCCTATATTAAATGAAGACTCAAATCAAACGCCCGAACAACAGCAGGTCCACAACCATCCACAAGGCTATGAACCGCACTGGTACTAACAGCGAACTGCCGCATATTAGTGCCAATCTTTATACTCCTCGCGCCAGACACATCAATAGCACATATTTAACACAAATCAGCAAATAAATAAATGACAATGTCGAGTATGAAGACGCAGGATCGAAATATCTCCAGAAAGAGCAGACGAAGTTGAAGAACATTCTGAAGCAAATGAATGATGATACAGTACAAATATTGGCTAATTACATTCCTAAAAAGGAAAAGAGTAATCACAATAAAACTGCCATCTCGGTGCTGGCTGTTCA
Organism: Brachycentrus maculatus; assembly: GCF_059751285.1. Classification (NCBI taxonomy): domain Eukaryota; kingdom Metazoa; phylum Arthropoda; class Insecta; order Trichoptera; family Brachycentridae; genus Brachycentrus; species Brachycentrus maculatus. The sequence goes on from NW_028281969.1 coordinate 1,414, forward strand.
TGACAAGTAAGCCGACAACAATTCGCAAATTTTGAACAGGTATCAAGCAGATATCGACAGGCTGGCAGAAATGGCCTAAAAACTCGAATCACACGATAAGTCCTACTTCGACTCTGAAATCAGGCTTCTTCAAGAGTAAATATCGGTCCAAAAGGAAGTTAACTACGCAATCAAAGTTGAAAACGAGAAAAGAGGGAAAGCGATCTCCATCAGCGAAGACGGCTTCGATGAAGCGACGATTCGGAAGCTATAAACTGACAAATACATCTTGGAGCATCGAGCCAGCAAACTGAAATTCGAAGACGCAAGAGTCCATGATTAAATAGGACAGTATCAAACGAAGCTCGTGGAAATTGCCAGCAAATATAGAGAAGCCGAAAAGTATATGAAATAGCTTGAGAGAAAGTAACAGGAAACGAACAACAAACTAACAAAATAAAAACACTATTTTGCAGCAAAGGCTTCAGCAGAGGGCTTCCGAAAGAAGAACTAATTTTATCTTTCCAATAACCAGTATAAGTATTATCTCGCCCTCCGGAAGCTCGACGCCACCAAGTCTTCAATCAAGGAGTGCGAGTAGTTCTAGCAGACAATTAATATGAAAGTAGAATCTGCCAAATAGCTCATCAACAAACTGGAGAAAAAACTTAAATCAATTAAAGTAAAAAAACAATAGAAATAAAGGACCCTTAATGAATTTTTATCGCAAAACAATTTGGCCAACCGCACTGCAAGACTCAGCGAATTCGATGAAATGTCAGGCAGCAAAATCGATGGAATGTCAGGTAGCAAAATTCGAAACAATGCAAAAATATTAAATGGCTTCTAAGAGAACTAAGATGAGCTCCTCCTGCCATAAGTTGAAAACCAGTCAATGAGACAATATGAAAACGAAGAGTAGCCGTAATATATATAAAATAATCGAGCATTGCAGTCAGCATCATAAAATTTTGAGGAAGTTTCATGAGACAAATGCTGAGCAATAATAATAATCCCTGGTATGATATGATTTTCGTATTCATTCTTAGCTTTAATCCTATTGAAATATCAAGCTCCCTTGCATCACTCGGTTCGACTATTCTCGGCTTTGGTGCCTAGCGAAGGGTGATAGGTGATTTAAAGAGGAAAATGATATATGAATCTGGTCTCCTTGACGGTGAAGGTGAGCACCCTGCGAACAACAAAGATTTTGCCGGACGTTAGTGCTTACTGAATCTATTGGGAGATGTTGGTTGTGATGAGCACGGAAAACTGCCCCTTCCCTGTCAACGTCATCGATTTGGGCTTGATATCTATCAATGGATATATTTCGGGCTAGAGGCCCACAATCTCAGCATTCACAGAAATAGTCATATTGTTGTTCAGCTTGAATGGTATCCTGCACTCCTTCTTGCTCTTGTTCTGCATTATCGACAGCTTGGTGACCCGGCTTTCCGATGAGTCGCTCATTAACTATTTCGGGCAGGACAGATTCGGCACCTGCACAATTTGCCTCAGGATGACCAAGAGGGGGTCATAGTCTTCAAGCTGCACAACGATTATGCACTTGATATCCAGAAAATAATACATAGGGGTTTTCACACCCACCTTAAACTCAATGTTTCTTTTGCTCCTCACTTTGATCCGGTAGTCGTCATAGTATTCAGACTGAGAGGCCTGCTTCAAGCCAAAGACGAGTTCCGGGGAATCACTCAGCGCCTCATCCTCGCATACGATGGACATGGCCAATGTGCAAGTATCGGGCAGGTCTTGCTTGAGCGTGACTGTCATAGTCCTCTCGTGGACACTTCCGGGCAGGCACTCCCCAAAATGCAGCTATGTGAGGCTGAGGCTAAGCAAATCCTATATTTTGGGGCGAACGTATTCTTATGATCTCTATGACGAGGAACTATCGAAGCCACAATCGATACTGGAGGGGATTGACTATTTATCCGAAGGCTTTTATTTAAGGTCAAAATTAGGGATGTTAGTGACTTCCCTAAGAACTCTTTCTTCCTGCATCGTCAGTTAATTTTATAATATTCTATTTCACAAATAAATTCGAACTCTCCTATCACCACATCTCATAAACCCATCTGAATACTATTAGAGTGAGGTGATAAGTACTCTGAGCAATCGATGGAAATTGGAAATACTGATATTTTACATTCCAGGTAGCTAACTATATTAATTTTAAAAGTGACGAATAGCATTCGACTTGCTACTATTTATTTATTATTAATTCCTCAGAATTGATACGCAGCTTCGATTGTTTACCATGATTCTGATATAAGGCAATCGAATGGAATTTATATTTAGTTGTTCTAAAGAATGCTTGAAATTTAATGATGCCAAGAACGAGTGAAGCCGTAAGGTAATGGCTGCAGGAATATAGTGTAAATAATTTTAATAGTAATGAGTTAGATGAAATAACTCAGCAGGGAAAATGCGAAACTCAAACAAATGCGTTATAAAAGGTTAGCAGCAAACGGTCATACAATTTCAACCAATAGCAAACCCAGCAGACACAAACTAGCCACAAACATGATAGAGTTTCCAGTTATCGAGCAGTAGGAGCCAAGTGTATTAGCGATTTCTCCGATCACGCTGCTCAGCCGCAAAATCCGGGATTAGTAGATCAACCGCAAAAGCAATTACAAGGCATTGAAGACTCTGATAAAAAACTACGAGTAGAACAAAAAACGGAGCAACAGCGAGAACATGAACATGATCGGGTTGGACATTAAAAAAATGCACTATAATCAGTCCTAATTAGGCTCCTCTCTGAAGAAGAAGCCAGCCAAGAGCTATACGATTCAGTAAAGGAGCAGTCCGGCCAAAGGACTCACCAAATAAAATACAAGATCAGTCATAATCCCCCAAAATAGCCACCGCAACTCGAGATAATTTTACAATGATCACAAATCGGTCACTCACAATCCAATGTCCAGGAATTAGTCCTCCATAGTGAATTAGGATCGGCTGAGCAGGGCACTTCACTCAGACAAATTCGATTAGGACTTCTCAGTCTGCCTCACAAGCCACATCAGTGCGGAATTCCCGAACCCATCCAGTGAGATATCTCCCGAGTTCCTAGAAAACCACGCAAAAATTGTTGGCTCGATCAATACATCGCCCCTGAAAAATAGTCGAAGGTCGCCCAGAAAGCAGCCTTATTTGTATGAGAAGTTGGCTGGTAAGTAACTCTTTAAAAATGAGGAAGTCAACTTAGTCTACGAACGGAGAATCAGGAGCTACACTGATTTCTTGTTCAAGCTATTTTATGCGCATAATGTTTACTTTGATCTGGATCTAAAAAATGAAGAACTATCAGCCAAGGGTCAACGCTTTAAGTGCTACATTGGCCCGGGAAACAACTCTGCTATGGTGAAGGGCCTCTTAAAGCGAAGGTACTGGTGGAATTTCACGGAAGATGCAGCCTAAGCCTGTTTCGCGTGGACCCAAATAAAAAATAACCACTTATTCAGCCTGCAAAAGCCAAGCGAAGTGCCCTTAATGAGCCAATACAAGACGAAATGTGCTTAAACGAAGGAAAACCAGCAGAGAGAAGACTAATCCCCAGGCAAAGAAGCCACCGCACAGGCCAAGATAATGTTTTCCAAAACAGAAAATTTGCAAAAGGTTGAATTAGGCTCTAGAAGACTCAACTAAAACTCATAGTTCTCTTCCAGGAAGTTCAATCTGAGCTTGTAGAGGCAGAACAAAAAATAATAATGCAATTATAAGGTTCTGAGCCAGGAAGATCAAGAATCATACAAGTTGTATATGCACAAATACGAGCTGCATAATTGCAAGTACGAGCTGCCTAATGGCAAAGTCCAAAAATCGTATGCGTACCGTCATGAAAAATGCAGCAAAGTGCTTAAACAATTGCAGTATAAGCAGTAAGTCATGCTCAATCATCTTCCGCATAACTATCACCTGGGCAATAAGAAAGCACTGTTCTATAATTTGCAGGAGTATTACTAACTGCTCAACTAAGACCCCTTCTAATACATTCCTCTAACTTTCCATATCCAGAACGGGTTTAAAGATCCATAGTATAATCGCTTTCTCCTGTTCTACAACCGCCGCAAGAACACCATGAAGAAGGAACTGAAAGAAGTTTAAAACAAGTATGGGGAAGGCTATGAGCCAGCTAAAAAGAAGACGAGAAACATTTGGATTGTCAAGCCTGGAGAGAATTCGAATCAAGGCAAAGGAATCACTGTGATTGATTAAATCTATGAACTGAACAACATTATAAAGCGAGTCGGGGAAAAATCCTCAAAAGCAGACTCGTCTTCGAGCTAAGCCGAAGGCTCGCTGAAGAAGACTTACATTGTGCAAATATACATTGACCGGCCGTTCCTATATAATAGCCGCAAGTTTGACATTAGGCATTACTTACTCATTACGAACCTGCATGGAGTAACCCGCGCGTACTGGTATCAGTAGGGATACATCCGCACGTCATCTTATGAATTTCGGATCGATAACTTCGAGCCTGAGATTCACTTGACAAATGATTTCGTCCAGAAAAAATACCCATAGTACGGAAGGTATGAGCCATGCAACAAAGTGTCTTACTAAGAGTTTCAGAGGTACTTGGACGCGAACTACAACGCCAAAAAGTATTCGTTTAAAAATGACATCCTCCCCAAGATGAAGAAAATGGGCACCGATGCTGTGAAGAGTGTGTCTCTGAAACTCTCTCCTTCCAATTTGGAACACAACTTTTAAATTTTCGGACTTGATTTTATGATCGACATGCACTTCCGTCCTTGGCTCATCGAAATCAACACGAACCCCTGTCTCGAGTGCAACTGCCCTTTGCTCGAACGCATTATCCCCTATATGGTCGAGCAATCTCTGAAGCTTTCGATCGACGTGGTGTATCCTCCCCCTTCCCACTACCCAAACACTTGCAAGTTTTATGCTCCATTGATTGACTTAGAAACATTCAAATATGAGCTCATATACGACCAAAGAAGTGATGGTGAATCAGTAGCCAAATTGTTTTCAGCTAATTCACACTCGAAGAACGCTGCCAATAAAAAGATCAATCCTATTGATATTGGTGATATGGAAGATGATGAGTGGTTTGGCGATGATGGAAAATAAATTCCCAACCCCAACCCCAACCCCAACCCCAACCCCAACCCCAACCCCAACCCAACCCAACCCCACCAACCCCATTAGGCCCATTCGTTCATTTGTTATTGATATCCATCAATTATATTAATCTATTGCCAACAGAAATATTTAACTTTGTTCAACATAATTAATTGTTGTTATCCTCAGCATGATTGCATACAAATTACTCAACACGGATATAAATAATAGCAAATGTATGTCATTCACATTAATCGACAATTATCCTTCGTTTGTTGGGGAGTCTTTTTGATTGTTCTTTCGATGGTTTATCTTTTTTCGTTGGGGTTGCTGGCCCTTCTGATAGATCTTTAATTTGAAGTTGTAGGAGTACTTTCTTTTTCAAGTTTTCTTAAGTACTTCCCAGACACATCATCGATTTCAATTGAGGATTGGTAAGGCTCATAAAACTACTTGGTCACTTGCTTATCCCATTAGGTCTTGATCGAGATGATGTTTCTCGGGACGATTAGGCGATCTCGGTGGGATTTCACTTTTATCCAATCATACACGTTGCTCTAAGCTGCCGATATATGGTATATGATAGATTTTAACAAGCACTTAAGCCATATATAAGGTGGCTCCTCATCGAATCCGATTTCCCTCACCCTTTTGAGCATCTAATTGAATTATGGAAGGATCTATACCCCCCCAAACTCATTGTTCAGATCAGGTACGGACCCAGTGTGGAAATATATCAAAACCAAGACAATAGATTCGATGTCGTCTCTCCTCGAAACTTCGTTATGCTTTTTAAATTTGGAGGAGCCATAAGGATTGTCAAAATGGTAGGCAACCGATTGTTTGTCGGGAATGTGCTGGTGATTTTTCTTTTGCCTGAACCTTTTGCAATCAATGAGATCGCTGAGGTATAGCTTGTGAATCTTGCTCCCCCTGCCGAATTGGAAACTCTTCGGCCTGATATTCCTGTGAATCAGGCCCTTCGAATGCAAGTTTTATACTATTTTTATCATTTAGATGCCCAATAAGCAAGTGGTGGTTGTGGAAAACTTCCCCGAGCATTTATTCAGCTGTTCTTGCAAGTCCAACCCTAAATACTATAAGATGATGATAATCTCCCCTGAATTAACTCCACTCCAAAGCATGAGGGGGATGCCTATGTGACCTTGCATTACTTGCTGATAAGATGCTTCATTGAGCACATTTCTTTGATTGGATTTATCGAGTTTCGATTTGGGCTGTATTTTGGCAACAGCCTTTTCCCCAGAGTTTACATTTAGGAGCAGCCAAATGCTCTTGCTGTAGGTCCTTAAGATCAATTTGACCTTCCTGTATCTTTAAAGGATGAGCTATTCTGCGGCGTCTTCCTGCATGAGTGGATGATGTTATATATGTTAATCGCGATTTAGATTAGGTTTGAGATGACCGTAATAATCGTTTGATGACCGATATAATTAAACTGAAATGTCGAGAGAAACAGCCGGATTTTGTCGTGGCGTAATCAGCCACAAAAAAGGCAATTTCTCCATGGACATTAAGAATGTGGGCTTGCCCTACTACCAATCGACCAGCAGTACTTTCTTGAAGAAACATTCATTAAAGGAGAAACTAAGCCTCAATCTCAAATAGCATCTTGTCTGCAATACCAGCACCAATTCTCAAGCCGACACCAAGCCCAAGAGGAGATTCTCGCTCAGTACTTCTATCAATATATCCAGTCAAAACCTCAAAGGAAAGCAAGTTCGCCAACATCGAACCCCCAGGGCTACAGGAAAAAACTAAAAAGGCTGAAAAGCTCATGAGCGCTGAGAAATTTAAGGAGGCCTCTCTCATCTTGAAGCAGCTGCTTACAAAGGACGAATCCACTTCTGACAAGAATAAGCTATACTTCATGTACGCCCAATGCTTGATGGCATTCAATAAGTATAAATAGGCCGAACAGTACTTGTCGAAGTACCTGGCAAATAATACTGATTCCTATTATGCGCTTATTCAACGGGGGAAAATTAGAATCGAGCTCGGAGCCACATAGCTCGCTATTAGGGATCTAACCAATGCGATCCATCTGAATCCGTCGAACCCTGAAGCTTACATCGAATTAAACTATTGCTACGGGTAGTCTGGAAATAGCAAGGAAGCACTGAATATTATATTGTAAGGAATAAATAGACAAGCAAAATCTCCCGAACTTATACTCAGAGGGGTCTAGGCGATACTCATTTGCCCAAGACTTATCACGAACCCTGAGGAAAAGATTCAGCTCCTCGAAATAGCTTTTAAGGAATTGCGTAAATAGAAAACAAGTGCTTCTCCAAGTTAATCACAGTGCTTGAACGGCTTAATTTGCTAGTTTCAAAACCAATTAAGCGAAGCTTGCATTTACTATGAGGAATGCTTGAAATATAACAGCTCCAAGCCAGCTGAAACTATCGCCATCGAGAGACTCATCCGTTGCCGTATAAACTAAAGAGACTACTACTCTGCATACCACACCATCAGCAGAGTAGCAGTGTTGAGCATAAACTAGAAGTACATCGAGCCCTACGCCATCTTTTTAGAGGGAGTGATAATAATCATGAAAAAGAAGTACCAGGAGGGCATCGAAATACTCTAAATGCTCGAAGGTGAAATTTAGAAAACCAATGGTCCTTCAAAGAATTGTGAAAACATCAAGATAAAAATGCACTCCAAAGCCACTCAATTACTTAAGCCACTTCTTTTCAAGTTTATGGCATATGCTCATTTTAAAATAGGCAGACATGAGAAAACAGTTGCTTACTATACTTTCTTGCAAGAATTCGGTTATGACGAATGCTCGAGCTATAATCTCCTCTTGGCCGAGGGAATCTTGGCAGTCGAAGTTCACAATAACTATCAGTTGGGGATGGAAAAGTTTGAGCAGGCCAAATACATTTACACATCAAAGGCTGAGCCCTACATCTACACAGCCATGACAATAGTCTATCGGTAAATTTATAGGCATAAAAAGAAACTGCATGGGCTATAAAAAAGCGAATTAGCATCAGCCATCGTGCATGCCATATAATAGTTGGATGAGGCAGACGAACTTACCAAATCCTCAAGTTCAAATTTGCTGTTTCACCGCTCCATCTTGCACTTATTTATTCAAAACTATGAAGAAGCCCTGGATGACATCAATCTCTGCATATAAAAGGCCTAGGAAAACGAGCCAAAGTATTTCTATCTCCGAGGGCTATGCTATGCGATCCTCAGATAAATCAGAAAAGCCATCAATTAGTTCTCAATAAGCCTATCTCTAAACCAGCAGCATTATGTCAGTCTTCTCGAGAGGGCCAAATGTTTCTTTTTATTGGGCGAGACCGAAAGCGGATTTACAGATCTGAAAATGTACATGCAAAAGAACTCAGAAGACTACAACGTTCACAAATGGATTGGCGATTTGCTCTACGAGGGGTACTCATATAACGATGCATTCAAGGCCTATGAATAAATCTAAAACGAAATCATTTTCGAAGTTGAGCTTATGAAGGCAAAATGTCTCATGCGTGTAAATTCCATCGAATGCGCCCAAAGCATTATAAATAAACTCGTCAAACACGAAGATTGTAACCAAAGTAAACTCAAAATAGATCAGCTGGCATTGCAAGTCCTGAAAATCTTAATCGCCAAATCAATTGAGAAGAAGGAGTTGGTCAGAAAACTAAAGGAGCTTAATGGTTAGTTGGAGATGAATAACGTCGGGTATATTTTTGATCTCATAGACTGCATGACTGTGCTGGGGCTGGGCAGCCTATATGCTTCCAATTTCTCAGAAGCATATGAATCGTTTATCTTGGCAGCGGAGTTATTTCCCTCGTTAGAATAAAAAATGAAAATGAACCTTCAATCCGAAATATCGGAATAAAGCTACAGTATGTCATTGCATGACATTTATCTCAACATGATCATTGCTTTACTCGGCATGAAATAGCAGAAAGGAGCCCTCCGGATGCTGCATTAATAATTCATGAGCACTTTAAAATCTTAAAAATCAGTTGAGTACACCCAGAAACTCATAACCTTAGTGGAATCTCGTGAGCAACCCACCTAGCCATTATACTTAGAGAACTAAAACATGAAAAATGATAAGATAAAACTCAAGGCTCTCGAGCTGAAATTAAATGGCATCAAAATAGTAAAATATCCGTCATATTTAGAAATGCACACCAACTTTTAGCATCTATCATAAAAGTACCAAAGATTTATACGCTGACAGCGTGATAAATCGGATCGTCAAGGCACTTCACCCAAGCTACATCGACAATATGCCCGAGGGGCCTTGGATCAAGAGAAACGAGCATGGAGTGATATTCACGGATCACATGATTTAAGAATAAATCGGCTTCTCTCTGGTGTCATCGATGAGGGACCAAAATAATAAAAAGCCCAATGGCCAATGCTAATCCTTTAGCTCGAACTCCCATGAGCTAAGTTCTCGGTAAATGCAAATGGAATAATTCAAAAAGCAGATGGCACTTGACCCTGCCATCGAGAGAAAACTCAATCTGCTCATCAAAGAAAGCGAAAGATGATATCTTCTAACTTACAATTATAATTATTTTGAGTTAAATTATGCCTGGCAAAGTTGCTATTTATTTTATCCAGATCTTTTGATAAATATATTACAATCCTATGTAAGAATCAACCCTAAAACTCCCTCGTGTCTATTTTTTCTTGTTCATTAACCCGGCAAGCGGAGGGAAGATCGGCAGCAAATATCTCACAATCAAAAATAGAAAAATAAGGTTCAAATCCTTCAAAAACTGTACATCTGTTTATTTATATGATTTGCTTTCCGACTCCTCGAAAGCAGCAGGATTGAAAAAGGCTAAGAAAAAAACGAATGAGCAAAATGTCATAAATGTCATCATCTGCGGGGGAGATGGAACTGTTGTTTGGGTGATTTAAGAAGTGCTGAAGTTTGGAATAAAAAACGAGTTAGTCAGATTTGGAATTATTCCGATTGGAACCGGCAACGATTTTTCGAGGAGTCTTAAATGGGGTGGAAGCCCGATAGACTTCGAATAAGGAAGGACTTAAAAATTGAAGAAAATAATAAAAGAGTGGAAATGTGCCGACGTGAGGAAGTTTGATCTTTGGTAAGTGCATATTAAAACCCATTCAGGAGGGAAAATACTAATGCCTAAATAGGACTAATTAGCTGAGGGGATCACTGAGTATCATAGAACATTTTCCAACTATGTGGGAGTGGGAATTGATGCAAGGGTTTCTTTCAATTTCGAAAGAAAAAGAACAAAAAATAAATTAATAAATTTAGTAGTTTATGGGTGTCTCGGTTTGTGCTACCTCTTCAAGAAAACATATAAAATTAATGAAATTGTTGAGGAAATATACGAAAGAAGCCATTCTTAGTATTATGACTGTAATCAGGAATAAAGTGAAATCACAATGGCAACTTAAAGAAAAAAAGCGCTTTCGTCTGAGAATGCTGACAATAAAAGGAATTTCACAATTAGCCCGAAATAAAAAGGACTAGTTATACTAAATTGCACAAGCTACATGTCAGGAGTTCAAAATGTTTGGAAAAGAAAGAAATCATCCCATATTTAAAACTCATTGGGCTATTCGGAACAAGCCTACAATGACGGCAAACTTGAGTTTGTGAGTTTCAAAAATGAGCTTGAGCTCGGCCTCGAAAGATATATTAACATTTGTTCAAAGGTCGGCCAAGGATCGGGTCCTTTCCAAATAGAATGTTTTGAGGATGCATCTCGAAAAGTGTATGTTCATGTGGATGGCTAAAGCTTTGCAGTATATGGCCTCAAATAGATTGTGATCAATATCTCAGCATTGACAGAAAACGGACAAATAAACACTCTCGTTCGAGTTTAATGATCATTGCTTGTAGTTGTCATCTATTTATAATTTAATTATGAAGACAGTGTTATTGGGGATATTCACGAAAATGCATTCCTCATCGCAATCTCTTTTATCCTATAACTTAAGCCATTCGTTTGTAGTTTCTGATTTGAAGAAAGGCAGTCCGAACGGGAGTCTCAAAAATTATTTCAATAACCGCATGGAACTTTCAAACATCGACTTACTGAACATATTGGAGTCACTTCAGAACAGTTGGAAATCTTATGAAATCACGAAGGATCATAGATTTGTTCACTTGATCGCCAGAATCGAGCACAATATAAAATATTTCGGAGTTAGCTAGAGATTGAGGATCGCCAAATCTCTCACGAAACTAAATTACAACGAGGAGCTGTTGAAGAACGTAATTGATAGCTTATCCACCAATTTGAAAATCTTTTCTTTGGATGAGCTAGCAACTGTTCTTTATGTCATGGCCAAAAGTAAGCATGTTAAAGTCTCAATCATCAAGGAAATTTCTAATGTCATGGTTCATCGGCTTTCGGGCAGCTCGATCCTCCTCATGCATAAGGGGCGCGTCGTCAGTAAAGCCAAATAATAGAACTAGTCGTAAGTTTAGAGCATGTAACAACTATAACAACAGCAGAGCATGAATCAACAGCAGAGCATAAGTCAATAGCAGAGCATGAATCAACAGCAGATGCAATATACGAACTTAGTCACAGTTTTGTGGTCATTGCATGAGATGTGCATCACAGATAAGATATTGTCAGACTGCATTATGAAATAGCATATCAAGCCCAATCTATAGTAAATGCCGATATCCCTTGTTCCTTTTTTCTTGACTATTCTCGTGAAACAAAAAATGTTTAAAAAGAGGTGTTTTGAACAAATTATCAAAGTGCTAGAAAATCCAAATCAATAAGCCAGCCTTTAAGCTTTAAATCCCTACCAGTTAAAAACTCTGATATGCGCAGTGTGCAAATCTGAGAATTCTCACAACAATTTGATATTATGGCTTCTTGAAACATTAGTCATCAAGTGTGAAGCAGGAGATCGTAACAACAGTCTTGATTGCTTATCTGAAATCGAAGCCTACCAAATCATATCCAATCTCTGGGAAGCCAACATCTACAACGAGAAATTCTATTAGTTTTTAGCCAATCATATCCATTCCAATGACCTCACTAAAATACATCCCTGGCAAGTTGTAAAACTGACGACAATTCTCCTGAAATGCGATAAGAAAAAGTTTGATGAGTTATGCAATCGGCTCGGAGAACACATTTGGAGTAAATTCAAATATTTTACGGCCAATTACTAAATCGATCACCCTTTCAGAATATAATTGCGAAACCTCGTCTTGAAGCATAAATTGAAAGTGCCGAGCCGAATCGCGAAATTCATAACAAAAGAGGAAAGATAATTCCGAAACCAAGAAAACTTGAAGGCAATTAGCAATAGTAGTTCAAAGGAATAAAGCCAAGAGAATCATAATGCAAAAATAGATAACAGTGCTGAATAAAACAAGGGCGACTGAAACTATTTCGTGAACCTCGTGATGACTAATCATATTATAAAAGCAAGGATCTTTGGATTTGTGTTGATATTATGCGAACCAAATTGGTCATTTTATTGATATATTTGATCATTCATAGCTGTTGCAAAAATCCCTTGACGATATCTTCGATAAAGGCTATGAAAATATTCTTTTCCTCCTTTAGTATTTCCATTATCTCCGCCTTGTTCATTCTTTCCTGCATTTCCATCAAGGATATGGCCATTTAGGTGAAGTGCGCCTCAATAATGTCCTTGATTTTTATCAACTTTTCAGACTTATTGCCATATTTTGAAGAACGCATATGACTCTTGGTATTCGAGGAGGAATCTATGTTCATGAAATTTTTGGAATTTTTAGTATACTCCTCTTCCCATAGTTTCTTATATCTGTTTAGTTCCTTTCTTTCGGCTTATATTTGAAGGATAAGCTCCTCTTGTTGGGCATAGATTGCCTTGCCACTTTGATGATTCGAATTTACTTGCAATTTGGCCTGTTCTTGGCAATAAGTCTATACTTTTTTCAATAGCAAGTCATTCTCACTCTTCACTTGCCCTACTTAGTCGTTTAGTGTGGAATTGAGTGTTTCGAGTTGTTCAATTTTCTTCAGGTTTTCATTATTCACAGCATCATAATGCTTTTACTTTTCATGAAACTGTTAATTCAATTCAGCTTACAAATTAGTTAACGCGCGAGATGTTTGCTTATAGTTCGATTCCAATTCAACATTATCTGCTTTGAGTTTCGAGATTTGAGTTTAGCATTCTCTTAAAGTCAATGTCATAAATGCAGTTTTTTACTTGTGTACTTTGTTATCGTCGAGAAGTTCCACTTTACTTTTGGTGAGCTATTTCAGTTATCTTTGGAGTTAAATTGCTATATCTTTTTCCTTCTTGCTGCTTTACAGGAGAGAGTTATTCAAGATCTGAAAGTCAGCTATTTTTATCTTGCCTTAATTTACAAAGCCCTTGAGTTCTCCGATCTCGAACTACATTTATCTAATCCGGAGTTAAAACTCATTCTTGGCTTCCTACAGCAATATAATTTTATTCTTCATACTCTTTCGTTATTGCTAATTTTGAGCAACTTGCTTCTGCAGCTCAGTACACTGCTTCTGGATGGCCAGGTAGTCTGCGTCTGTGAAAAGAACTGTGAACTATTAGGAGTCTGACATCAACAAATATATATAATTTCTATTTATAAATATTTATAACTTGCAAAAGAGCCCCCCGATGAAATACGACCAGAATGATGGATATGTCAATATATAGTGTTGGAGTAAAATAGTTTGCATAAACAAAATCAATTACGCCAGTGTTCATTATTAGAGAACTGATTTGAGAGAATATGGATTGTAAATAGATAGATGTATGTATGTGGTGATTAAATAAGTAATTAAGAAGAGTCTTTGGTTACGGAATCAATCAGTCGAACAAGCACTCGTCATTGTAGGATTCATCGATGGATTCGCTCTTTTCGAGTTCGAAGTTTCCAGAGAAGTTGGCATATATAGGTAATTCGCTGATGAGCTTAAAATTCATGAGCTTGTCTGCTTGCATATTGGTTAGCCTCTTCTTCTTTAAGTAGTCATGGTACTTTCCGATGATGTTGGAGTAGTTGGACTTCAGCATGAAATTCTCGAAATTCTTCATGCTGTCGAAATTGTCCAATTTTTTCTAGGTCGGCTTGCTGCTTCTGACAGTGCACGACCGACTCACTTCCACTTCGTTTTAGTTATCGATCGACTGCAGCGAGTGCATGTTACCGTTTGCATTGTCGTAATCGATGAACATCAGTGTCCTGTTTTTTAGGCTCTCGAAGGTTATCAGCTTTAGTTTGGTCTTGTGGGCTCTCCGGCGGTAGTTGGGTACACGGGTCTGAAACAGTGACTTCTGTTTTTTGACAGCGAGGAACAGGTTAGGCATGTAATGCCTTGTAATATCCCGGAGAGATGGCGCTTCAAACTAATTTAAATTGCTGCGCAGTAGCATTTTCTATTTGAGTTCTCCGATTCCTTCGAAGTCGAGCATATTCTTGTTGGTGCACTACAAAATGTCTTTGCGGCTGAGCAGATACACCACTGAGTTATCAGTCGCAGTCGCAATTAGGTCGATATCCTTGTTCATCACAACTGACGAATATCCGAAAACGTTCAGAGCAGGCTTATCAATGTTCGGTGTTATTTTTTACAGCAGCTTATACACCTATGCATTTTTACTCTTGATTTGCAACTCGATCTTCGCAGAACCCGTATTTATAATGGCAAGGTATCTTTGCTTCTGGTTCACAGATTCGACCATTGCGCCACCACTCTCTGTCTTCTATTAAGCAGCATATCCGCCATCGTACATGGGATTGTCCGACTCTATCTCGGTGCTTGGAGATTTATGTTCTACACTTTGATGCTTGTCATTCTGGAAATATTTATTTTACTTGAGATGCACTTGGCTTACGATGTTAATCCTCTCTCCTTTCCTGTAGATTCTGCGAATGAGCCTCAGAGCAATTTAGTTTTGAAAATTGACAGTAAAGTACGTGAGGAAGAATATGCTTTTTTTGATGACTTGAATATTGGTCTCGAGTATGAATGAGTTCCTGACTGCCGGGCTCACCAGCTTCAGTATATTGGTTTCAGACTGGGCTGTTAGAGGAATTTCCTTCTGAGCCTCCTGGTAATGCACGATTTCGTTCTTGAATTTATGGTACAACCTGCGACTCAGCTGGTAATGATCTGAAAGTTTCTTGATAGTGTCAATGTAGTTGTCGAACTCTTCATTCTTCTTACTAAACTATTGGGCAAATTACTTGATTTCGGCGACAGTGAGGCCGATCACATTGATCATATAGCCGAACATGGCTGTGCCAATAATCTGCACAAATGACATGATGAGTATCTCGTAGAACCTGGTCGGGTAGATATCCCCGTAGCCGACTGTGACCATCGTGGTGACTGCCCAGTAGACAGCACTCACATAGTTCTGGAACCAGATCGCGACATCTTGCTCTTCCACTGTCTTCTTGCTCCTAAACAAAATCAGCCAATTGTGGTCGTCATAGATGTATGTCATCAGATACATGAGCAGGCCCTGAATTAGCAGAAATGTACAATAAAGTGGCAGATGATGATCGACAGCAGGAACAGTTTGAGAAGTCGAAACTGATTTTTTAAATCCATCGACTCGATGTAGACCCCGATCGATTCGAAGTTCTGGTCCAGTTGCGACGTCCTTTCGATCAGAATTGCACATACCACAGCCAGCAAGATATACCTTAGGGGCTGCTCCGGGGAAATCAAATCAACGAGCAAGAAGAGTATATAGGTCGCCAGGTATCCCAGAGGGAGAACCACATCCTTGCGAAAATCGATTGTGAATTATGCCTATGAGTCAATGTTTTCATTGGCTGATTCAGGAGGCTACTCTTGTTGCTTTTGGTCTAAATATAGGACCACCGCGAAGGCCTACTTGAGCAGTATCTTTATGGCCAAAATTGCCGCGAGTATGCATCGAAATGAGAACGGAAACAATCTTTCCAAATTTTATTCAACTGAGGCCTTCGACAAAAAAATTAGTTCGATCGAGGACATCCAGAATATGGTGATTAGAGTGAACCCTTAAATTATTTGCAGAATTCTCCAAAAGAAGTATCGAAATTCCAGTTAATTTTCAAACGTCTATAAATTATACCTTTGAGTCCCTTCGTACTCCGACCCCTCCCCCTTTTTTTAGTTCGATTTCAGATCTTGTTCCCAGTTTTCATGCACAGAGTCCGGCACTTTTCGTGGGGCCACCAAATACCGAATTTTTTTTGCAAAGTCATGAAGTAGTCGCCTCTTTCTGAGCTCTTGAATGGACAAAGAAATCGGCGGCTCTGAGTCAGTCAAATCCTGTATTAAATTTTGCGTAGTGGATTAATTCTATGGAGTTATAGGAATAGATTGGCGGCGATTGATTGGAAGAAACAACTATTTTTTATACTTTTCAGTGAATTGTTTAACATTCTCCCTTTTCAATTTATAATGCTGCACCTTATTGGTTTTCCGCTTCGATGGTCTCATGTTTGTTCTCTAATATTCTGTAGATATTATAAAGATTATATCAGATCGAGGCGACAAAAATAAATATTATTAAGGCAGATCTCAATTATTGTCATGAATAAGAAATTGAAAGAGTTTACAATCCAATGCGGTCAAATTTTATTGATAATTTGTTTTTGGAATGAAAATATCAGAAGAGATTGACAAAATAGGTTTGGTTGATACAGTCTGAAATTCGAATGTTTTCATATTTAATCAGTTTGTCGAATTACGCTCAAGAAATCAATCACATTTAAATTATTACTTGGCTTGGAGGGAAAGGAAACTATTTAGCAGTGATGCAATTTAGTGAGATATTGAAGATTCTGTTAGGATCAGGCAACACCTGAACAATTTACAATCATAGCAGTTTACGAAGTGCAAATCGCTGGCATCTCAGCGAAATTATCGATTATGAGATTCTTGATTATTGAGTTTCGATGAAGATATGTTCAACTCAAGCATGCGGGCTATGCAATATGTACCATGCCTAATGTGTTCTATATGTATATAAAATATGCCTGTATTATGTCACATATGCACCATATGTATGTACTATATGTACCATATGTACTATATGGATTATATACAGGATAGCTAGATATATTAAGGCGAATAGTGAGATTAGTTCAGAATGGAGTTGAATGAAGCATCAGACCATTAGTTCAGTATTGACTCACAACAATGCACTTGGCCAATAAAACCTTCTCCTCGAACTTGTCTTCCTAAATCTTCCTGACATACTTGATCGTCTATTCAAAGTTGATAGCGCCTTCATTAAATTTGGCTTATATCATGAGGATGCACTAGTCTCGGGCCTTGAGGGAGCTCACCAAGTCGACAATCTGCTCAGATTTCTCATCCTCTGGCTTAATAAGAGAACTTAGGTCTCGGACTGAAGAGGAGCTTGATACTCTCAGGAACTCGTTCATTTTGTAGTTCTCACTACGCAAATATTACTATTCGGAAGTCAAGCTATACTTTATGGTCTAGAGGTTCTGCACTTTCTCGACTGCAGTGATTTGCTCTAGCTTCAATTTCTAAAAGATCTTCTTGGAGGACCCGATGAACTTCTGGTGACTTGCTAAGGTCTCCTGCATCGATTGGCCTTTATTGCCAGAAAACGGAATCGGAGGCTGCTTGTTGTAGTTGTTGTTGTAGTTGTTGTTGTTGTTGTTTAATCCCACCAGTTTGTTGAATGCGTTGCTGTTGCCATTGTTTGGTACTTGATTGACATACTGATTCTGGTTGTAAATAGCTTGATTGCCGTTTTGCCATGGGCTCGGCTGATATCCCTGCATTAATCATGGTGAATACTTGGTTTCCGTAAGGGAACTGCCCGCTATGAAACGGAAAGTTGTTTCTTAACATGTTTTGGCACTAGATGATGATGTTCACAATAGATTATTCCGCCCTCCAATTCTTAACTGTCCTGAGCTTGTCGTTCAGGATGAACGATTTGGGATCCGTCGGCGACCGCAGTGAGTGATAGAATGGATCTACCTGCGATTCGTTGTTCTTGTTGACGATTCGAGCAAAAGGAGCCTTCTTGGGGAACTGGCTTGGCATCATCATGTGAAAATCAACTTTGCGGACAGTTCCTTTAACCTATATCTCTATAACTCCTTTAAGTTATAGAAATCGTTTCTGTTGCCCTTGCTAGTCTAAATTTGTAACATAAGGCTTACTGAACTCGAGTATTTCCGTGTCGAAATGCGGATAGACGTGGAGTGCTTGCTTCACAGCCTTCTCAATGATGTACTTGATCCTATTATTTATGATGGGTGTACTCTTCAGGATACATGCATTTGACAAGTTGGGCTCTCAGTTTTTATTATTTGCCTGTAGATGAAATGAATTGCATTCCACTGTTGAGGGCTGCCTTGAACAGATTCATTCTAATCTACTATATTTTATGCAAAATCAGAATTGTAATGCATATTTAAATATAATTTTCGCAGATAAACAATATAAAAAGTAGCCTTATTAGGGGTTGGGGTTGGGGTTGGGGTTGGGGTTGGGGTTGGGGTTGGGGTTGGGGTTGGGGTTGGGGTTGGGGTTGGGA
>NW_028281970.1:0-25000 GCF_059751285.1 Brachycentrus maculatus
TTTTATCAAATCATGGTTATCAACTCCTGCCTTGTTTTATATATAACATAACAATTTGTATAGCCTCCCACCAGTCTGATGATGTCGGTAACGACGAAACCCGGTCGCTGGTCAAATAAAAATAAAGTGGAAAAGCTAAAAATATTGGTTTTAATCTAATGTTTTAAAGCTAAATACAATTGTTGGTAATATTAGTTTTAAGAATTTATATATGTAGATATAATTGTTATTAAAAATGATTAGTATATCAATAACACGCGTTTGCATAGAGAGAGATGATGTACAATAATAGTCTATTTAAATACGTAATACCTATAAACGGAACGGATATATTATAAATAATAACAATAAAGTTACATAATATGTTAGTAATCACTTAATAATTGCCCACAATGATATTTCTACCTTACTACGTTTCCATTCACAAAAAAAGGTTCCATTTCCTTTAATTCTGTCATTTCATTTTACAGTGTCAATCTTTTGGGCGTCAAAGTAATAATTAATTAAAAATACTCATTCGCTGATGCTTATTATCTCAAAGCGTATAAATTCAAATTTGTTCGTGACAGTTTTGCATTTACGTCCAACGAAATAATTTTGTTTTAATTATGAGTCTATTAATTACAGCAAAGCATAGTTACAAAGTAATTGAATGGAAATAATGAAAATAATTTATTATATCCGTCCTCGACTTTTGTGGGTACATTATTAGTTTCTAAATTGAATACAAATGTAAAGTAATGTAAAAAAAATCATGATAAAAACATTAAATATTTTTTTTGTTTAAATAAAATATTTTTATATGTAAATATATATTTAAATATATTATTTTTATATATTTATATATATACATATATATATATATATATATATATATATATATATATATATATATATATATATATATATATATACATAAATATGTATATATAAATATATATATATATATATATATATATATATATATATATATATATATATATATATATATATATATATATATATATATATATATATATATATATGTATATATATTATATATATATATATATATATATATATATAAATATATATATATATATATATATATATATATATATCTATATATATATATATATATATATATATATATATATATATATATATAAATATATATATATATATATATATATATATATATATATATATATATATATATATATATAAATAAATATATATATATATATATATATATATATATATATATATATATATATATATAATATATATATATATATATATATATATATATATATATATATATATATATATATATATATATATATTTATATATATATATATATATATATATATATATATATATATATATATATATATATTTATATATATATATATATATATATATATATATATATATATATATATATATATATATATATATATATATATATATATATATATATATATATATATATATATATATATATATATATATATATATATATATATATATATATATATATAAATATATATAAATATATATATAAATATATATATATATATATATATATAAATAAATATATATATATATATTATATATATATATATATATATATATATATATATATATATATATATATATATATATATATATATATATATATATTATATATATATATATATATATATATATATATATATATATATATATATATATATATATATATATATATATATATATATATATATATATATATATATATATATATATAAAATATATATCGATACCTTTTTTTTAAAAGTGAAAGTCCGTTTTATCGAGGTTTTCATAAATTTAATTTAATTTTAAAAAGATTCAAAGATTGACAAATAACTAGTATCGGTGAATTATTAATAAATATTAAATTGTATCATTTTATTTTTCGGCAGAAATTTCTATGATTTTTTTCTTCCTTTGTGGGTAATCATAACATTTTATATTAATTCAAAGTTAACCATCAAAGGAAATGTTTACGGGATAACTGTATAATAGGTAGGTATTTTATTAAAATGTTTTTAATAATATAGTCTCACAACCGAAAAAAGTATTTCCCTCAACTACTAAGAAAACATCCCAGTAATTGAAGGAATATTTTTGAGACTATTTTTATCCTAATCTCCTTTTCAAAGGTATTTGGAAAAGGTATTCAATAAGATCGAATGGGGTTTTTTCACATGATTCTATATGTACAATGCCGAATATTAATATGAATAAGTTACCCTACTTTCTAATAAGTAGGTACTAAAATAAATAAACAAACCTCTTATATTACGAGTCGTTCTTACGAGTGCCTACCTTAGTGACCCCTCAAAAGGTTAATTTACCTTTGTAAAGGCGGTGAACTTTAGTCAATATTGTAAAAAAATACGACTGTATATATAGAAGGTTTCCCAAACCGATGAGATCAGAGATGATTGCCTAATATAAAAGTATGACCTAACCCCTCTCTGTCCGAACAGAAAAAAGTGAAATGAACAGTTATGAAAATAAAACATATTTTATTGATACGCCAAACTGGCCTTTTTATTTTTTTAAGAAGCGGCAGACGTACGAGGATATGGCTTATACTGAACAAAAAAATACGTTCTCGTGCTTTTCCTGATGAAAACACAATACCCTACATCAAATAATACTTTGTGATTCATATTTTAGTTTTTTGTATTAAAATAAAATAAAATGATTTTGTAAAAGTAATAATTAATATATTTTGTATATTAAAAGCATTGTTAACTTTGTGGTATGGTAATATAATTCTCTCCATATCATTCATCGTTCATTTATTGGGGTATTACACAATCGTTCACATTATGTAATAAAACATAAAGATAATTATTTAAGATTTAGTTTATATTTGGATCTGAAGATGGAAGCATTGCTTCCAAAACAACTCGTAATAATGAAATAAATTTTACTCGTAAAATTTTCATCATGTCTCACCACAAGGTGAATGCCGAAACAATAAATAAAATAAAATACATGTGGAAAAAATATACAATTGTTATTTTATTATCCGCCTCCGTAGTGTAATGGTCAGCACGCTCGGCTACCGTTCTGGAGGTCCCAGGTTCGATTCCCAAGGGGGGTAAAATAAATATAAGTGATTTTTTCACTGTCATATTTATTCAATATTACCCTGGACTGGTACCTGAAGCGGAGGGCTGATCACCTTTCCTTCATGTGTAAACTATCAAGATAACACTGCGTTTGTATGACTCAGTGCCCTATGCACCATTGGGGTGCGGATAAGGTTTATATATATATATATATATATATATATATATATATATATATATATATATATATATATATATATATATATATATATATATATATATATATATATATATATATATATATATATATATATATTTATATATATATATATATATATATATATATATATATATATATATATATATATATATACATATATATTTATATATATATATATATATATATATATATATATATATATATATATATATATATATATATATATATATATATATATATATATATATATATATATTTTATTATATGAAATGTCAGTAAGAAACCAAAATTGCTTTTATGCTTTAATCTTAAATATTAACTCTGTCTTGTAGTAAATTATAGCGAAAAAATCAGTAAAATTATTTATGTGCAATAAGCTAGATTAAGTCTACATCTCAACATATTAATTAACAAACTATCTTAAACAAGTAATAAATAAAAGCCGGGAATCTCCCTCACTACTTCGGAGAAAGGGATTAATGAAGACAATAAAACATTTCATCCCTCTACTTAATTTGTACGTAACTGCTTTATTTATTTGGTCAGACAATTGAGATATCATAATATATTATATGTACATTAAGTTTCTTGACCTTTCCACTTGTATGAACAAGATGTACTTACATGTACAACATTTTAACTCTGTCCAAAAACTTGTTTACAAATCTGGATTATCTCCAATTAGGAGGTATTTTTTTATATAATTAAAAAAAATGAATTTTCTTATATGAATATATGTATCTTTTGGTAGGTCATCCAGCCTAAAATACAAATGTTCTTCAATTACTTATCGGATGGTCAAAGAGGAAAATTAAAAAGAAAATTTGAATATTTATTATATGTATAAAACAATACACAATATGGCTCCATAGTATCTAAAAGAGCTGTGTATTCCAGATGAATTGGTTGATAGACGTCTCACCCTTCGATCGGCTACAACATCTGCAATGAGCAAAGTGATCTTACCAGCTCGCAACCAACGCACTAAATTTGGCGAGCGTGCCTTTGCTGTTGCGGGGCCGACGGCGTGGAATGCTCTTCCACCAATGGTAAGAAATAGTGAGATTGAGATGATCTTTAGAAAAATACTAACAACACATTTGTGTGCTAAATCATTTCCACCATAACATTTTCCCCTATTCATTCACAGTGAAGCGCCCTTGAGGTATTATTTTACGAAAATGGCGCCATATAAGTTATCCAATTTTATTATTATTATTATTATTGTGTACTGAAATGCCAGATTGTAGGCCCTGAGATGATTAGACTGACTATTAGATTAGATTTAGACATATAAAAAGAACGACAGAAGTTTCATTTCACGTTGAGACACCAATTATAATAAGAATATTTAATATTGAAATCTATCAGTGTTACAGACTTTTAGTTATAGAAGCTAAAACATTTACTCTTGAATATTTTTTTAAGGAGAGAAGATTTAAAAGAAAAATCTTATATAAGTATATATCTGATAAAAATATCTACTTAGCTTTAGAAACGGGATTACGCAATATGCCTTAGTACTCTAGAAGGATGTGAGTTGAGCATTACATTTTCTTATATACAATGTTATGTAATATAAGGACATTGGCATATCATTATATCGTTTCAATGAGGGGTGACCGTTCATATTCCCATCTCTGTGTCAATGTTTGAATAATATTGGTATTGAATTGTCAAATAGCTCCTTTGTCGAGGAAGTTATTCGAATGGAGGAGGGAAAAACGTTTTTCGAATTTCTTCAGCGTTTTTTTACCTTACGCATTTAGCATAATAGTGGTATGGAAATAATGTTTTCCCATATGTGACTCTGAAGGGTAACAAATATAGGTGATATATCCATTCTGCTTGAAAGGAAAATTTTGAAATAAAAAATGATTACTTTTCTAGGAATGTGTTTTGTAATAATACATTATATTCGAACGTGGACACCGGGCTCTAGAGATATTATGCACATTATCAATTTCTTGATATTTTTATAACTGTCTTTAAGATTTATGATTGGATATTCTTGGTAAACGATCAAAATTGTCACAGGAGCGTAGTATCTTCCATATAAATTTGTTATTATAGAAGTAGATTCTATATTTAGGTTTTGCACAGAATTTTCTTGGTAGAATAGCATTTTACATGATATAACAGCTTTAAAAAAATAATCAGTAATCAAATAAAATAAAAGGAGGAAAAGTTATGTAGTTTTATTTTATTAGTATTATAATAAAAGACAAATACTTGTGTTTTTATTATTTAAAAAAATATATATAAATAAATTTACATATATATATGTATATATATGTGTATATATATATATATATATATATATATATATATATATATATATATATATATATATATATATATATATATATATATATATATATATATATATGTATATATATATATATATATATATATATATATATATATATATATATATATATATATATATATATATATATATATATATATATATATATACATATATATATATATATATATATGTATTCTTTTTCTGTGAGTCTAAGCGGCTCATTATTAAAAATAGGTAACAAATTGTAGTAAAGTGAGTTCGAACCTCGAATCCGCCACACTCACCACGGGACCACAACCCGTCAGTGTTGTTTTATAAGATACTATAATATGTGTGTGTGTATGTGTGTGTGCGTAAAATACTGAATACTTGAAAACAATAGAATACAGTACAAGAAATTAAAAATAAAATAAATTAAAAACTTATATATTCGAATGTAAAAGTTAAAAAACTAAAGAAAAAAAATATATCTCACGTATACAATTCAAATAACGGCCAGATAAAATACTTGATTCTCATCAAAATATTGGGAAAATTGTGTTAATTTAGAAATGAAAAAAAAAATTTAAAAAAACTCTTGTTTTTTACCACTTGAGAAAAAAACAAGTGTTTTCTTTTAGATTTCAAATGTCTTACCGCAAAGTGAATGCCGAAACAATAAATAAAATAGAAATGAGACGTTGCAAAAACAACAATTGTTCAATTGTACAACTAAGAATCTCTTCACAAAATGAATACCTACGAGGAAATAAAACCGCACATATCGCTCACTCCTTTCAAGAACGTCATAAATCAAAAAACTTGATTTTTCAGGAGAATGTTCTTAAAGTTTAAAAATGTAATGCACTGTATTAAAAGTAAATATTAAGCGACTTATTGAACTTTTTACTGTGCAACAGATCTTTTTAGGTAAAACCTGAAGGTTTCTTCTCCATTTGAAAAATATTAAGTATGTAAAAAAAATAATAAAACAACACCTTTTCTTCAAAATGCAAAAAAAACACATTCTGCTCTGTAGCGGGTAAATATTAAGTTAAAAATATGCATCTTTTTCTGGGATATAATACATTATCTGGGTATTCCAAAAACAAGCACAACTGAAAATTGACGATTTTTTATTTATAACGTGCTTGAAAGGAGTGAGCGATATAACAAAGTGTCACGACCGTCGACGTTGTCTTGTCGCTGCAATCGGAGACGGTGTAGCGTGTCATCCGACCAGTGTGTATTTACGCCCTATACTGTAATATATTAAGGATTCTGACTGCACCGCATCGCGAATCTTCCAGTCGAGCTCCTCCTTTCTACCCCAGCGGCTGGCAGCAGTTTATCCTGGCTGTAGTTCAGCTCTTTACCGTGGAACACAAAGTAATTTTACGAAAACCTTCCCTTGGAAAATAATAAATAATTTCTTCCTCACTGCAAGTGCTGCTGATAGCCATACGCTCAAGAAAAACGTATCAGATATTTATTTTATATTACAAATTCATATTTATAGTCAGCAACGTTAAAAAAACGGAATTAGAATGATATAATAAAAAAAGAGGTAAGTAGAAAGTTGTCATACTCTCAGTTGTTTACTCTCCACCAATAACCTATTTATGTTATGGGTGGGGGGTGAACGGTGCATGACAATTTTTTTTTCTGTATATATAATGTATATGTATATGTATGTATATGTGTGTATGTAGGTTTATATATATATATATATATATATATATATATATATATATATATATATATATATATATATATATATATATATATACATATATATATATATATATATATATATATATATATATATATATATATATGTGTGTGTGTGTGTGTATGTATGCGTATGTATGTGTATGTATGTATATTTATAAATATATTTTTAAACTTCTTACCTAGAAAAAAAATCCTTTAACCACTCTTATTAATTCCTCTCATCTCCTTCTCCTTCCTGCTAAATCTATTATTTTATATAATACCCTTTTTTGTTTAATCTCTGAATGTTTTTTAATAGTTTTATAACATAAATGTGGTTTGAATTGTTTAATTAGCTTTTTTTTTTATTAACGTAACAATTTTTTATTGATGTAATGTAATGTTTATTATTGTTAATGTAACTATTGTTTTATATCATTTTTTATATGTAAGCTGTACAATTCCCGAATAAATAAAATAAAATATATAATAAAAATGAAATTTAAATGTATTCTTTAAATCATAATACACTGTCTTATGTACCATTCTAGTTTGAGCGATAACTTTACACACGTGTAACATTCACCAATTCTACTGTATTCAATACACAATATACATATTCAATATACAATTCAGAAAAGTGATGACTTAAACCAGTATATGACGGTCGTAAGCCCCGTAAATGCTCAAACTTCCATATTCTTCTTCATATATGTTGAAATGTCAAAAAAAAACTCCTAATAGGAGATAATCCATATTTCTGATTAAGTATTTGGACACACTCAAAATGTTGTAAATATTTAATTTGTATAAATTAACGCCACATTCATATTTGAAATAGAAAAAGGAGTAACCGTAATAAATTAACTGCCATCTGATTTTTTGTAGAAAGGTTATATTAATATAAAAATACCGACTGAAAAGAAAACCACTTTTCAAAAATATACTGCTGGCGTGGATTGTTCATATTTTTGTTTATATTTAAATTTTATTTTTATGAATAAAAGAGAAGAAACTCAGAGAAAAACCCTTATAGAGCATTTTTAAAGACATGTGAAGGTATTTTTAGTTCAGAGGCAAATTTCAAAGAATAATTTTAATACTCAACCATTTTTAAATTTGAAAAAAAAAACATTATCCAAAAATAAATATTTAGTATTACAACTTAAAAAAATGTTTTGACGTAAGCACTAAGCCTAATAAAGAAGGATGAAGACGTAGGATGATAATAAGGTAGTTTAATCTATTTTTTATTCTATTTTTCCGAGAAAAACATGGCACGATCAGGTATGCCAAATACTTGAAAGTGGTCAGGTTAGGAGTCGTAACAATCGGCGGGTATGTATGAGGAGATGCATGACCGTGGAAGAGGCGAAGAATGTTTGCAAGGACAGAGTGGTGTGGCGCTCTATTCTCTCTGCCTACCCCTGCGGGGAAGCGGCGTGATGGTTAGTTAGTTAGTTAGTTAATCTATTTTTTTATTATTTGTACATTAAAAGTATTGATAACTTTCTGGTATGGTAATAAAACATTTTTTTAGTTTAATCTTTCCAAGGCTCAGCATTTGACTGGTTTCAGTAATATTCAGTACTTATATGTTGAACAATATCTCATTGGCTATTCATCTGTTCCATGTGTCTAAAGGAGTTTTCCGAAGCGGGATTCTTCTATACCTTTAGCAAAAGTTCTTGCACATATTTTATTTTTATGTATTTTAATGTATACGATTTAAAAAAATGAAGTTTGGGAAATGAAGAATTCCATACCATTTAATTGAAATAAATCAATTGAAATTGAAATCATTTTAAACGTAGCTTAAAATAATGAGCACCATTTGCAACATTATTGAATATTGCATTAATTAAAAAAAACTCTGTAAATTTTCTTGTATAAGATATCTTTATATAATTAAGGGCCCATATACTCGTATATTGATATATTATATGTCAACAACATTACAAATCCAGTATTTGAAAGAATTAATATATATTTTTAAATATTTAAATTACTCATAAACCTTATGAATGCTACGTACTCGTAAAAGTAATTGAAAACAAAAATTAAAAATAATAAAATGCAATCCTTTTCTTCATGGGTTACAATCTGTTTGATGGTTGTTTGGCTACCATGGTCACTCTCTACTAGCCTCTTCAACTCGGAGTCGGAGCATGTCGGAGACATTTCGGTCCATGTAGATTAAGCGGGTCATTTTCTATAGTTTGTGCTTTCGTAGATGCCTTCCGCAATCGTAAGAAGTAGGGCAGGATGTTGCTGTTTTGTTACTTTATTTAGTAAGTATCTAGACTCCATAGCCCTGCTTAAAACCTCGTTGTTCCCCATATGTTCCGACCAATGAATCTTCAACATGCGCCTGTAGCATCACATCTTAAATGCTCCCTTTCTATCTGCCCGATAGTCTACGTTTTGCTTCCATACCATAGTACACAGTATGCTCCAGACTAGAGTTTTAATTAAAAGTAAAGGAAAAAGGTAGCTTAATTGAAAGTGTAAACCTAATAGAGTATGAAAACACTTATAAATTTATTTATTCATATTTTTTTTGAGAGCCCTAGCGTTAATGTTATCCTATATTTCCTGCCTCGTATTTATTATTTTCTTTTTTTCCATATAACAGTTCCTTTATGTATGTCATAAATATCCTTTTAAGTATATACTTTCTGATCACCTAGGGCTGATCACCTTCCCTTATATATAATAATTAACGATCTTGTGAACACCACTATAATCTAGTTTGGTGCCCTATGTACCATTTGGGTGTGGGGAGAGATAAAAATAAAAACAGTTTTAAACAAACGTATTTCCTACACTGACTACTCCTTCGAGCTTTCGATCGAAATATTTATATATAGGCCATTCTCACTAATAAGAGCATTTTGTGACCTTTTTCCCCCTGACCCAAGGGTTGGATACATAATATGTTTCTTGTTTTTTACTTGTTCTTTTTTTGTCGAGAAAAATACTTCTGAGAATTTATTATTGCCCAATACCAACCGTCTCTTGTTTGTGTTATTTATAGGATTATTTTCGGTTTAGAAATATATGTTCTGTATATTTTTTTGTTTTTTGTGCTTGCTAATTTGATAGTTTTTATAAAATAAGTCTTCAAGTAATAAATGATCTAGATAACATATCGTCACTAAGATGCAGTGCCTTTTACACCATTGGATGCAAAGGTACGAAGGATTTTTTTTCTCTCCGATTCGTGATACATTTTAATATATTTTATAAGGTCTACATAACAAAAAGTGTGTGAGGTATTAGGAATAGGTTATAATAGCGATGTTCTCAATGCTTTATTTACAGTATTAACAAAGTGTCAGGTTGTGGTCTCGTAATAAGTGTCGTGGACTCTTGAGTCAGAGTTTTTTGTGGTCGAACCCACTCTACCACAATTTGATACCTATTTCAAATAATGAGCCGCTTGGGTTCTCTGAAATAGTATGAAATTCGAGTGTTTTTGTTCTCTTTTTTCAGCCGATTGTTTCAGCTCCTTATCTGATTGTATTGAGTATGAAAAAGAAAACTAAAAAAAATACTTTTCTAACATCTACATTAAGTAAAATATTAATGAATTGTAAATGAGCAACCTGTATATTTAAAATATAATTAAAACTTTTTTAAAAGTCACAACTTTTAAAGCGAATGGTTTTACTTACCCAAATTCCCTCTGCTACGGTATGTCAAATAATTTATATGAGTATAATATATTTAAATATATATGTAGATATATCCGAATATGTAGTAACGTACTTAATTTATTTTCAAACTTTAATTAAAATGTGTACATAAAAAAGTAAATAGTCAAAGTCATGAAAATCGTTTAACTCTAAAATAACCAAAATAAAACCGGAAGAATTTTGCCTTCGTACAAAGTATAGATACAGATTTTACAGATTATGACACTTCGTACAGATTATTATAGATGCGTGATGTACAGTAGAAAAAATAGCAGTGAATTAAATGGTTCTCATTTTGAGTGTGTTCAAATATTTGTTCACAAATCTAGGTTTCTCCACTTATTTTGGAAACCAACTCAATACACCTTTCTTAACCCTTTGAACGCGTTAAATAAAAGTTGATTTGAAAAAAAAAAATTTTTCATAAAAAATAAAGTTTTCCATAAAATTATTTGTTTATTTGTTTATTTTAGTATATGTTTTTTTACAAGTCATGGACTATAATCGGTTTACGCGTCCAAAAAATAAAAAAAATCGGATGACTTTAGTCAATTTACGCGTCCAAAGGGTTAATTTTGTCGATAATGGTTATCTCAGTCCTGCGTTCTTTCTTTATTTCATCATTTGAACATCTATCATACATCGTTTTTATAAATTCTGTCAATAACGATTTAGATTTTTTTTTATCATTGCATACATCGAGGTTGTTATCGATAATTATTTTTGTCATCTCAACAGAAGTGAATTATTATTTTTAATTTAAGTTTTACTTAGTAAATACCACTATTCATGAAATTATTGAAGCCATTATGGTTAAAAAGGCAAAATGTATAGGAAGTTAATGACCAAATAAAGAGTTGTGTGTTTTAATATTTACTTCAATCAATCGTGTTTAAGAAATAGTGGTATTTACTAAGTAAAACTTAAATTAAAAATGGATAGAATATACCACAAAGTGACTGCCGAATCAATTAATGATATTAATGAATTATTTCACTACAAAAGGAAATGAATGACTGTTTTAAAATATTATTTTATCATTTTGAGAAATAAAAAGACTTTGTGTTTTCATCCCCTCACATTCCAAATGTGAGTGGATCAAAACACAAGGTCTTTTTATTTCTCAAAATAATATATCAATATGATCCACAAAGCTAATGCATTCAATATTCAAAACATAAAATATTATTAATTGAAAATATCTTCAAAAAACCATATTTTACATTCTCTTCATTTTTTTCTTGCTAAGCTACGTATGCAAGTCTTAGTTCAATCTACAGTTAATATCTTCTAGGTTTACTAAAGCTCGTTGAGAACAATATCGTTTCTTATCTGTATGATTCAAGTCCACGAGCTTCCATAAATTTCTATTGGACAGATGGAATACGGTAAGTTCGGTAAGTTGGAATACGGTTCGTTCTGTAAGCTTAAACCGGAGGTACAAAATTTAGAATTGGGTGGCAATAAAAGGAAAGTCATAAATTATTTGGATATCCTACTCTGAATTGCTTTGTCTTCCATAGAACCAATTGTTTTGTCTTTTTCTTCTTAAAAAAAAAAACAAAAATACAAAGAGACAAAAATACACCAAACAAATTGTTGAAGTCTTTATCAGTGAACAAATATATATATATATATATATATATATATATATATATATATATATATATATATATATATATATATATATATATATATATATATATATATATATATATATATATATATATATTTTTTTTTTTTTTGATAACTTACATCTGAAATCATTTCACTTTAAATATTCTAAGTATACATTACATATTTCATATTTAAAAAATCCTAAGTCACTTTGAAGTAATATTTAATAATTTTTTTACTAACTTCTACTTAATAAATATGGAAATTTATTTAAATTATTGTGGCATTAAAGTGTTTCGATGCATTAAAAATAATTACCAATACAAATATTGCTGACCTTGAACGCATCACAAAGATTTAAATACTTAACAATTTCTACTACCAAGAAAAAGGTGAATAAGAAAACAATTCAACGTCTTAACTATATTTATAAGTTTAATTATAAACACTCGCATGTAAAAATGTCCCATGAATTTTTTGTGGTTAATAATAATAATAATATTGGATTATTTATAAAGCATCATTTTCGTTAAATACTACCTCAAGGGCGTTTATACAGATTGTTGATAAATATCAGAAAAAACTCAACTGTTCATATTGCGAAAAACAGGCGCTTGTCTGGACACATCACACGCTTAGGAGTATTTTTACATTTCAATTTTAATGCTCGTTTGACGTAAATATTCCCCTTTAGTCAAATTTACATTCGCGTTTAAATTTTGTTACAACAGAGAACGTGGAAACAGAAATCGATTCCCTCTTCCTTCTGTATACACTTTTAAAATACAATGGATCGACGTGTTCTACCTAAAATATTCTCTAAAATATCTCTTTTTCTGTTACTTTTTACGGCAGAGTTCGGAAGTTTTTGTTGTTATTTTTTAAAATTAATTTATCAAATTATGAAATTTAAATAAAAAACTTATGGAATATTCTAAAACAAAAAAAAATAAATTATACTACTACCACTACTACAAACATCACGCTGTTTCTCCGTAGGGGTAGACAGATAGGATGGAATGCCACCTTCACATCCATATATGTATATCATACAAGCCTTCTGATTATGTAGACTTTTGACACCACCAGATTTTAGGTTCTGATTGATCTGATCGTGCCAAGTCCCTCATAATCGCCACATATATTTTCATTCTCTCGTTTTCCATTCGCTCCACATGTCCATACCACCTTGAAGAACTCTTCCTAATCTTTTCAATTATCCCTTGTTCAGCCTTACATTCCTTTCTTATATCTTCGTTTTTAATTCTGTCATACAATGATTTTTCGCACATTCGTCTGAGGGTTACTCTAAGATATAAATATATGTTTATTATGTTTCACTAAAGTAAATATTAGTTCGTATTAAATGTAAGAAAAACTAACTGAAGAAATGAAATTAAAAAAAGTGTAAAATTTATGTTTCTAAAGTGTAAAATTGTAGTTATAACAGTTTACGTAGGACATCGAGATAGTGTCAATAATCTGTATCGTTGAAACTGTTTATGAAATCAAACATTCAAATAGAACATCAACTGCTTCTTACATTTCAAACAACGTCAAAACTCGATTTTTGTTATTTCATTACATTCCCTCGGGTATGATATTTTTCTAACTACACATACAAACCTACCGAAATACAGGTTTTTTTTATTTTATTTTTGTGACTTTGATAAAAATCAGTGAAGGTTACCAATTCGAGTTGGGGGATGAAAGATATATCAAGATTGCACACTAGATATCTAGGATACAAAGCGTTGATTCAAATCACGACACATCCAAATTTTTTGGATTCCCTGCGGTAAGGAAAGCATCATTCACTACCCTTTTTACATTATATAAGTTAGGATGGGGATATTTTATTCAAACTACGTGGATTTATTTGACGTATAAGTTAAAGTTTACAGATAAAATTCAGCTATTGTAGGCTTTGAAAATTATAGAGCGTATATTTAAATTATTGACATATTATACTAAACCCACCCATGTCCTATATAAACTAGTATGTTATTTCAGGAAGTTCTAACCATTTCTGTGAACGTTTTAATGATGTAAATATACGATCATGTGTTAAACTTATTATTATATTATATTTAGGAAACTAGATATTGTACATCGTTTCAAATATAGCTACGTATTTTAAATATCATAATTTCCATATTCTCTTACAACTTCACATCATTTTTTTTATTTATTTGTATAGGGTCTTTCAATGAGGAATTCTAAATTTTCACAGTTAATAGTGGCCATATTGTTGATACTACATCTGTCAAATTGATTTTTATTTATTGAATATTTAATGGCGATTTTTTGTAAATAATAAAACGTTCAACAACAGGTGCAAATTATAAATGATGTTATCTTACACACAATTTGTTTCATTAAAATTTAAAGATAGGAAGCGCTTAACGAAGGACCCTATATAACACATAAATTTATTAAAGGGAGGAATACGGGATAGTATTGACGTTTTTTTGTAAATATATGATTACACCAACATATTATGAAAAAAAACTGGATTATAGAATACACATTATCGTGTAAATATAAATATTTATACTGACACGTGGATAAAAAATGCACAATTTACGACCAACAATCTCTGCACACTACTTATGTCATCATGCTTGTTTCAAATTGAATTATTTATTTCTTAGATACGTAGAGGTGGACTTGTGTACCAAACCATCCTCCTTATACCTACATTTTACGGTAAGACGGTGGATTTAAACAATTGCAGAACGGATGAGTCCCTGGTAAGATAGGGGGACCGATGGTGTGGAATGCTCTTCCACCAGTTGTTAGAAAAAATCAGAGTGAGATGATCTTTAGAAAAAAACTAAATACATATTTGGTTGCTAAATCATTTCCACTTTCATATTTTCCCCAATTCATTCACAGTAAAGCGCCCCTGGGATAGCATTTAACGAAAATGGCGCTATAAAAATAATCCAAATTAATTATTATTATTATTATTGATGTTCATATAAATATGTAGTGTAACTGTTTACTAATATATTCACCAATTAGTTAATTTAAACGAACAATTTAAAGCAATAAATTTCTGATATCACATTCTAGAATAAGTTAGTCGAATAGTGAATAATTCGACTTCAATGTCAATGTATTTTTAGAGAGATACGATTAATTTTTTAGAAAAAAGATTTCTCATATTGATAGAGACTGTCCGTGATAAAAACCATGACTTATAAATGGCACGTGTATGTGTATGTGTGTATGCGTGTTTGTGTGTCGGAAACTACAGATGCTTCCATCTACGGATTTGAATATAAACTAAAGCATTAATAAGGATAAATAATTATCTGTACTGATTGAAGTGGGTGGGATAACAACTTAAGGGTGGGTGTTGGGGGAAGAGTTTGAGAATAATATGAATATGGAAAGCAAAATTATGTAAAATAAACTAAGATTTGTGAAATTTTATTTATTGTTTCGGCATTAACTTTGTGGTAAGACATATTACAATGATTAAAGAAAACACTTGTTTTTTACCACTTGAGTTTTATTATAGACTACATGTTTCAGAAGTTAAACTTCCATCATTCAGGTCTGTATAATAACAAGTTATTTTAAGTAAGTTTATTTTTACTTCTTATTTATATGTACAAACCCTGTAAGCGAACTCCCTCTCTAAACACGAGCAATCTGCTCTCTTAGTGAGGTAGCACGTAAAAAAAAACTATGTTAATATAACTATGTTGATTATTTTGCCATACAATGTATCTTTGATTAAAAAATTTATAAAAAAAAAATTATAAAAAAAATAACAAAAATAAATTGTAAGATTTGTGAACAAAGATTTAGACACACCTAAAACTATTTTGAACATCTTTCTTTAGTTTTTACAAGACTTCAATTAATAATCAGTTTTTCAAATAAAGATATCTGGAACAGATCACTTTGTAACTATTATATAAAGGAAAAATAATTACATTTTTTCAGGCTGATGTATAGTTCCTTGTCTAATATGTTCATCCTTGTTTGATATACTTAAAAGAAATTATTATTTTATGCAACAATTATTACATGTAGGTTTTATATTTATAATGTACTATTTGCCTACGGCCGTAAATAAAAAAAAAACTGCTTTTCTGACCTAATTTAAGGAATAAGTCATATTTTGAACAATCTGAATAATGCGTCAGAGTGTTAAAAGATCATTAAAGTTAAAAAAATAATCGTCTGCGAATTTCTTTATATCACATTGCCTACTTATCATGTTTTTATGTTAAATAGATGCGTTTTTAGTCGTTAACACTTAACACGTGACAGAATGGTGTAATTATGTCGTCTACCATGATAAAATCCTCCATTGTAAAAACCATGAAAAATATGAAAAGATGGTTATGAAACATTTCAAACTATTTTAGCTGAGATAGGCTCATTGGGGTTTTTAAACTTTTAAAACAGCTTAACAGGATTTTAACCCGGGATAAGTGCCGTCTTGTCCTTTGAAGTGTTCACAAGCAAAGGAGCATTATACTTCTCAACCAAAAACAATTTTTATAATTATTTTTATTTTTATGTATTAGATAAATAAAAATAAAAATGTGCTTCGTCTGCGGTATTTTTTAAGTGAGCGCATACAAATAAAATTTACAAAACATAAATAATTTAGGATAAAATATATTAATAGTATAAAAATGTTAATGTATATGTGTATTTGACTTTGACTTTGTGAGGAATGAAGAGATAAGGCGTAGGACGCAGCAAATCTTGGTCACAACTGTCGTCAAGAAAAGGCGATTCAGTTGGCTTGGCCATGTACTCCGCATGCCTCCCGAGAGCCTTGATCAAGCTTGCTTCTTTTATAAGGCATCAGGTTCGCGCCGCCCAGGACGACCACTGCTGACAATTTGTCGGCAGTTCTCGTCAGAACTTCGGGACGCGGTCTGACTTGGGAGGATGCAAGGGAGCTGGCTGCCGACAGAAAAGCCTGGAGACAGTTTGTGGACTCTATATGCTCCACCTAGGGAGCGGATATGGTTTAGTATATAGTATTTGATTACGCATTTTTATCGATTGTTGCAATATGATCGAAAATCCTGAGCGTTGGTCTGTATGTTTCAGATAGTTACCTAAGACAGCGTCGGCATAGATTGTTTCACATTCCTATATACAGGACCAACCTACCGATGGTTATGCCTGTAGGAAGAGCTACCGCTATGTTGAACAATATCACACTGGATATTAATCTGTTTCATGTGTCTGAAGTAGTACTCCGAAGCAGGATTCTTCTACATCTTAAACAAGAGTCTTCTTGCTTTCTTTTTAATTTATGTTTTTAATGTATACGCCTTCAATGCCAGTTTGTAATGTATATATTGATTATTGTTTTTTTTTTAAATTAATTTTTCGAATAATTGAATTCATTTGAAATTCAAAGACTAAATGTCTGATGTAGACATTCTCTGTGGATATTAACAAAAAGTTAAGTTTTTAATATTTTTTATTGATGACTAACATAATTGATTCTAACTTAAATCCGAAAATGAGTAATCATTTTTTAATACCTTTATCTGCACCCGACGGTGCATATAGCACTGCATGATAAAAAAGCATTCTTATCTTGATCGTTAATACATGAAGGAAAGGTCTACAGCTCTACGCTTCAGGTACCAGTCCAGGGTAATATTGAATAAATATTAGGGTGAAAAAATCACTTTAATATTTAATTGACCCCATCCCTTAGGGAATCGAACCCGGGACCTCCAGTACGGTAGCCGAACGTGCTATTGTATTATGGAGGCGGACTTGAAATGAAAATTACTCATCGGGAATATTATACATGTAACTCTTATGTAAATATGTAATGCTTTTAAAAAATAAATTAAATAAATCTTTTTATACGTGTACTCATAGCATTCACCATTCTACCCATGATTAACAACCACACTTCTCAAATTTCGTAAGTTATATTTATGCTGCGATTGAAATGACATTTTGTACGCATCTTTTTCGGCGACATCTATTGTTAAAATTAGTAAGTTTTTATCAGGAAATGGTTGTTCGCCAGTTTTCTTACGATTTCGCAATAAAATATTATGACATAAGACAATGTTTTCATTTTAGTTTAACATATTTTATTTTTATTTGAATCACGTTCACGCACTAACTTTGACAAAAGTAATAAAATTTGACCGCAAATATTTGAATAAATTTAAATAAAACATTTATATTTTATATTACAAACAAAGCTATAAACATAACATATGATTAAGTACTGTTTATTTTTTACATTCATATATTTGTAGATACAAAATATATTTTAAAATAACTTGCTCTTAAGTAAATAATATATATTTCTGTGATTCGATGGTTTTATTATAATATCCACAAATATTTGAAAATGAAAAGAAATGTGGAACATTATTTCATTGGCATATCTAGAGAAATTAAAATGTAACATATAATAACAAATGACATAAAAGAAAAAATATAGATTACTTGAAACTTAAATACAAAAGGTATATGAAAGGGAAATCTAAGTATGCAAGTGTTGAATAGATGTATGATGTGTTATTTTAATATTCAATAAAAATAATGTATGCAAGTGAAAATTTACATTTAAAAGTATTTATTGCTTATTTTGTATTAGACTGTGTACATAAGCATTGATCAAATTGAATAAAACGAAAATATGAGGAAAAAAATTTACGCACCAAAATACAAAAAAAACTGATTGTAAATATTGGTAATAACATTAAATCCGTTACTCAGTTTATATTGAAGTTAAATAAAAGTATATTCCAAAAAAATGTGTATTGTGTAAAACAATAATGTGTTACAATAATTTTCCATCATTCAGTTGGGACATTTAAAATTAAATATTATTTCGATTTTAAGGTACTAATTTTTTTCTCCCTGAATCTCCTGAGATTTGCGGACTCAAATTTTTGTTGATGCATACAAAAAAATTAAAAAGTCCTAAGATTTTTTGAAACACGATTTTAGGACGTTATTTTTTTGTATATCGGGACATTTTTTAAGTCATCGGGACACCGCTATCCATTAATGGTGACATCGTAACTGAAAATATTGGTTTATTTGATCACCTCATTTTTAGTGTTAATGTTTACATGTTATTTTCTTAATAAAAATAAAAATAAATTAACTGGTGTGAATATTTTACATGTGTCGATTATCTAATAAAGAATTACTTTAATTGATTTGGCAGTCACTCCGTTGTAATATTTTTCCATTTTATTTCAGGTTTTATGGTAAACACCATTTTTTTAAATATATTCGATGCATTCTACGTTATTTTCACACACCGTATTTTACATACGGTATTCGAAAATGATGCAAAATGCATCAAAACACGTATCGAAATAGATTTTCCGAAATAGTGGTACAAAACACAGTAAACTCAAATAAAAAAAGAGATTATAAATCGTTTTCGTATTTCATGCAAAATAATTTATTTTTGAGAAGATTTACGATGCATTAGAAGACGACATTCAGTCAGTTGTTTTTAATATTTTTGAAAGATTATTTAAAAAAAAAATAAAAACATTAAATAAAGTAATTCGTTTTGAGGGAAAAATCTTCGATTTTCTAAATTTTTTTCAACAGTCGTAAATAATATTTCACAATATGTTTAGTTAAGCTATTAATAAAAAATGACATCTGTTCTACTATACACATCTGTAATTTGAACAAATAATAACATCTTAAATAAAACGCCCGTATTTACCTTTTTTAGTTACTTTAAGTGACGTGTATACATTATAAGCATGTAATACTATATAATGATGTGCGTATTGTTCTTATCTTATAATATATTATGAGGTTAATTCTCTTTTTAACACAAAGATAAAATTGTACATTTTTTTATCTAGAAATATCGCTGGATAAATTATATTGCTTGTAAGAAAGTAACAGACTAAAAATATATAAATTACTGGTTTTTTCTACAATTAAATAATAATATGCTTTAATTATCGATATGTTGATTAAGACAGACTTTACAAAAAAACGACTTTTCATTGGCAGAATAAAGTTGTTGCTAATCGCAATACGACATTAATCATATTGCCCATGATTGAATATCCATATTTTTGTCATTTTTAAAACACAACTTAACAAAAAATAGTTCAGGTTCAATTCACAACATACAAAATACTGTTTTTAAAATATTACACTCATTTTTAAAAAGATGTAAAGATTTAAGCTACGTATTTTGCAACTTTTCAAATATATTTCCTTTAAAGCAATCTAATTAAATAATACATCCTATATAAAAATATTATCCAAAGACGAAGTAGTAATCGTTACAGTGATTACTCTAATTACCAGGAATTGAAAATATTTATATCATTTATTATATCAGACATTGGTTTAGATGTCAATTAAATTTTTTATTTCATATAAAGGGAAGAATGGTACATGTTTCATATCAAGTTTAAATAGATTTATATAACCAAGACCGATTCTGGACAATTCCTGTGATTACCGAGACTTCCGAATTCCCTTTAAATAAATATATTCAACTCCATTAAGACTTCTTTAATATTATATATCGACAGAGCAATGCCCTAGTACTGGGTTAAATCCGGAATGTGTATTTGAATAAATATTTGGATAATCCAAGAATATCGATAGAATAAATTTAAATAATATTTGTATCTATAGATTGATGAAATCAGTTTATCATCTAGATATTTTCATGAAATATTTCTTCAATATCAAATTCTAAAATTTACTAGGAAAACAGTTTTTCAGATCAATCTTTTGCTCTGTAAAAAATTCAATAACGCGCCTCGATAGTCCGCTTTACTTTTTGATACCATTTACTGTATTGATCCATCAAAAATCCACGTTTCAACAGAGTTTATCGGATTGATATCAAAGGATGTATGGAGACTGAGTCCATTCTTACATTCGAATAGATTTCTCATTGTTCAAAACTCCACTTACTGATTGTAGCTTACCGGAGTGGAAAATACAGAGAGGCCTCACGGTCTCTAAAAAAAATACTGGAAAAGAGAGCAAAGTACGAGTTTATTTCAAATGGAATGGTAACATATTGTATTGGTGAAGCTTTCTTTCTCCTAATATTGATCATGAAATTTCACCATTCAGCAGGAAAATAAATGAAAAACGGGATGAAATTTTTAAGCAAAACATGGAGTAAAAGTCCATATAAAAGAGCATATCTACCTGACGACAAAAACAACAATTTTGAATATTTGTGATTATTTAATTACTCCTAAAATGGTAATTTGAGGCATCTCCTAGTATCTACATATGTATGTAAAATAATTCGACAAATAATCTTTTATTAAGGTTTCTGCTAATTTATTATAATTTCAACAAGAGATGACGTAGACGAAGTAACATACTCAAAATCTTATTAATTGAAGTATAAATAAAACTTTCATTTATTTGAGTATCATGGATAGTACAGTGAATTTTACACAGTGTATAAAGTGATCACTTAAACCAGAAAATGACTTATCGTAAGAATTGTAAATCTTTCAATCATCATTTTCTTTTTCGTCTAGTCGAAATATCAATAAAATATCTTTAAAAAAAAAATTTCTTTGAATGAAATACAACATTTTCTCGGGTTGTGGTCCCGTGGTTGGTGTCGCGGACTCTTAAGTCAGAGTTTCTCGGTTCGAACCCACTCAACCACAATTCGATACCTATTTCTAATAATGAGCTGCTTAGGCTCACAGAAATAGTATGAAATGGGAATATTTGTGTAAATAGTGAAAACACAAATATTTTTCTTAAAAAAACACGTACAAACAGTATATAGGAGATCATGGTCCAATGTAACGTGTTTAGCATAAGTTGTTTATTCTAATAATATCAATTATTCATTTTACCTCTTAGTGATAGACATAAAAACTCCTGTTGGGATACCTTTAACTAAAATTTCAAACCATTAAAATTTTAGGAATACGAATTTTCATATGCGCGTTTCGCCTTAATTTCGGGAATCGAAATGCAAAGCGTAAGGTTTATATATGTGGTTCAAGCTTCAAAAAAGATTACTTGGTAATGTACCCAGACAAAGGGAGGGGGTGACAAGACAATTGACCGATCATAGTTACTTTTAGACCACGGTCTCATCTTAATATATCGTACAAATATTATTTTTTCAAGGTTCAAAAATAGCCTTCAGTTTAAACAAGTGTGCTTACATATCAACAATTAACTGCATAATGCATTTAGTTTAAATATTGCAAATTAATGATCAGCTGTATTTAAAAAAAATAGTTCAAACACATTTTGTATGATGGAAAATATATTATGTTAATCTAGTACGTCAAGAATTAAATAATGATTTGAATAATTAACATTTAAAACACGTAAACATTTAATAAACGATGACAGGAAACTCACTATATCTCAAAAAAGGGGCGATCTCTCAGAAGAATGTGCGACAAAACGATGTTTGATAGATGTTTGAATAGTGAAATAAGGAAGGAATGCAAAGCTGAGATAAGCATAATCGATAAAATTAAGAAAGGTGTGTTGTTGGTTTGGACATGTAGAACGATTGAGTGAGGAAAAAACGGTAAAACAAATTTATTAGACGAATGTAATTGAAAAAAGGAGCAGAGGAAGACTGAGAAAAACTGGGCACGATCAGGTATGCCAAATACTTGAAACCGGCAGTTTAGGAGTTGAAATAATCATGTGCGGGTATGTATGAGGAGATGCATGAACGTAGATGAGGCGAAGAATGTTTGCAAAGACAGAGTGGTATGGCATTCTATTCTCTCTGTCTACCCCTGCGGAGAAGCAGCATGATGGTTAGTTAGTTGGTTAGTTTTAAAAAGGGGCTGTTCCGATAAAGGATTTAAGCCAGGATCCTTTGATGATCCCTTAACGTGATTATGTACCCTGAGCTAAACGGGTATCCACCTAAATTGAGAAATTAAGGAAAGCCTATTGTTAAACTTAATTGAATTTCATTCCGTCAACAATGTGCACATATCACCGTTGAATGTTCCAAGACCCAGAGAGTGAAAAAGCTTTTACAAATCGACCGTAGATGGCGGCACAAAATACCAAACTCGCTCCATACTCAGACCAAGCAAGCAAGCTGCCTCGAAGGATAAGGAGTCCCTTAAGGGAAAATGTAATAGTTATATGAATTAATATCCGCTTCTGCTTCCGTATTCTAGTGGTAAACGCGTTTGGCTACCATGCTATAGGCTGGGGTTTGATCCCCAAGGGAGGTTGAAAGATAGAGTAACACTGTTTCGTACAATGCAGTGCCCTCTGAACCACCGGGTGCGGTAAATAAATACCACAAGAAGAAAAATTAATCAATTAAAATTAATAATCATCAATATGATGTTGTTGAAAGGAGTGAACGAAATGTCAAATATGGTTAACGTACGACGCCATTTGGACAATTCATAACATCTTCTGATTTGGTGATTAATTTAGCGCTACTCTGTATAATAACGGGTATTTATTAAGCATTATGCAATCAAGAAATGAATGTATTTATTTCATCCTGAATAACAACAGGTTTTACAAATGTTAACAATTAATTTATGAAATTTAAAAAGGCTTTATTTTGATTAACATTGTTATTTTGATTACATCAATTCTAATACAAAATAATATAATAACATGTTATATTGTTCTGGGTACGTCTTTTGTGAGAATAATTTGAATTGAAGCAAAACAATTGAAATTAATTACAGGTAATATTGTTGAAAGCTTCCATTAACAACTTGTCTGATTTGAAATATCTCGTGTGTTCAGCTGACTGTTTATTATCCTTCTGACTTGAAGGAATTAATTTCATGTTTGTTTTTAGGAGATATGTATATGATTGTGTTTATTTTATTATATATGATATCTGAACGTATAAAATTTACGCTGCAGACATATTATGTGTATTGAAATATTTACTACTGTTGCGTTATTTTTTCTTTGTAATAAGCCAATAAATAACACATTTCTTTACGGCAAAGAAAAATATTAATAAATAATATACATGTACTAAGGCGAATTAAAATGGTTTTGCTTAACTGCCCATGATTTTTTTTCGACAAATTTCAAATTTATTACCATAAATTAAATTAAAGAAAATAAAACATACACAATTTTTTGTCACACTCAAATTTCGTAACATCTTAAAAATCCATTTAAGCTTTAGTTCTACTTCAGTACTTAAGTGGTATTTACTCATAATTTTTTATTTATTTAAATCTATTGTGGCACGTGTTTCGATGCATTCCACATTTTTTTTTATTCTAGTATTTATTGTTATGACCTTCTAGTGTTAATCGTTATAAACAATTTTGTTCAACTAACTGCACATTTGTTATAACAAGAGATTTTTTAAGAAACCCCACTGACACTGTCGAACCCATT